>NC_030439.2:18995342-19015342 GCF_001660625.3 Ictalurus punctatus | reverse complement strand
GAAGCTTAGTGTTTCTGCAGAACGTTATAAGACTGATCAAGTCACATATTTGGATATTGGGAAAGTCATAGTTATTTGATCTGTCTACCATGATATAGTGGAGGTGAAAATATGATATGATGAATATATATAAAGTTCAGAGTTTACGCTTTAATTTGAGGTACGTATTTACACCCACCTTTTACATGTGGAGGTGTGGAACCCACAGTAGACATGACCAGACTCTGCATCTGTTTCTTATCTGGTGAAGATCTGCTCAGGCCTTCAGTGCAGAACTCTTCCTGTCAGTCTCAGTGAAGGGGGCGTGGCTTGTTAGCCTCAGTGAAGGAGGCATGGCCTGTGTGCCTGTCAGTCTCAGAGAAGGGGGCGTGGCTTGTTAGCCTCAGTGAAGGAGGCATGGCCTGTGTGCCTGTCAGTCTCAGTGAAGGGGGCATGGCTTGTTAGCCTCACTGAAGGAGGCATGGCCTGTGTGCCTGTCAGTCTCAGTGAAGGGGGCGTGACTTGTTAGCCTCACTGAAGGAGGCATGGCCTGTGTGCCTGTCAGTCTCAGTGAAGGGGGCGTGACTTGTTAGCCTCACTGAAGAAGGCATGGCCTGTGTGCCTGTAAGTCTCAATGAAGGGGGCATGGCTTGTTAGCCTCACTGAAGAAGGCATGGCCTGTGTGCCTGTTAGTCTCAGCGAAGGCAGATTTGGAGGCTCCTCCCAATGACTGTAAAAAGTAATCCTGCTTCTTAAATTTGAAATGATTGTTGGTTATGGTTTTAAATAATTATCTTCCCAGTTTATCCTGTGGTGTGTAAGATTACATCCAAACTCTTCTGTGATCTTCCCCCAGTCCCAATATTCAACACATTCAGCACTTACCACCCAACGTCCTCTCTGCTACGTCCTGTCGGTCTCACATGGGGACGCAATCCTGTCACCACGCTTGAAAGACCAGCACGAGCCGAGCCGGACGCTCGTCACAACTTTAGCCAGGTTTGCTCACGAGACGTTCTGAGAAATCCCAGGCCCCCTCGAGCACACAGGCCCTCACGGGTGATTCATCCGAAAGTGTGTGGTGATGTATAAATCGTACAGTGTTGTACAGGCAATAAACTCTTCTGTTTCTCCCAGTGGAATTTTTTTTACAAGTGAATACATTCTATGTAAATTAAATACATGAGATGTCCCTGATTTTATAGACTTTATACCCTGTTAATGCTTTTAATCCCCAGCTAATGAGGCAATTACTTTGGTTAATGGCTAAAACAATACCCAGAACTTCAATTCTGACTTATTCTTTGTGTGAATATTTATGGAGCAATTAACATCTTGCATGCTTTTAGAAGTAGCAAGATCTGAGAGTTCATCTATTTATTTATTAATGGTAAATTAATAAAAGTGACGGTACAAGAATAAGCTTCCTCAACACTCTCTCTCTCTCTCTTACCCAAACTATCACTCTCTCACACACACACACTCATTATCAGGGTTCCCGCACATGACAATACTTGGCACAAGTCGAAGTCACAGTCTCAACTGTAACACAATTCAGAGTGTGATAACTGTGAGAAAATCGAGACACTTCACAAGTGGTGAATTTGTTTAATTTGTACTTTGCACGCTCACCGCTCATCACTTAGCACGGATCATTATAGCCCATCATAATCAGGGCTGTTGGCTATCTTGGGAAAGAAATCTTGCAAATCTTTGAAGAGAGGTTTTTAACATGAAATCAAAGGAGATTTTCACCGACCTCCTCAGAATGAGCTGCTGATACAGAGTGAGTATTAAAGTAAAATAAAACATTTCTAGAGAACCAACAGCTACGTGTATATTCAACAAAGACCCCGTTTACCTGCTCGTTTCATGCGTCTTTTCTGTCTTCTTCTATAATCCAGAGAGGTATTAATCACATTAAAAAATAATAATAAATTTAAAAAAAAAAAAAAAAAAAACAGATTTAAACCCCTCATCAGCCAAAAAAAAACAAACAAACGAACAATCTATCCAAAACCACTCTCAGTACTAATTATTAATAATAAATACCAAATGACTCGGATGCTTGAAGAATTCTGCATCGACGCGTAAAACGACATGGACTTTTACGTGGTCTTATTTCAAACGAAGAACATAAAAATAATAAGCTATTATAAGAATAAAAAGTTATTAAGGAAATCATTTTTGCGGTTTAACTCTTCGTAAAGACGGGAGGAACGCTGACCAATGGCGAGAATTCCTTCATAGCTGGCAGGACTAGACAACATTGCTTCGATAGTGTGCAGGATTGCTCAGAATTCCTTCGGCCACGGGCTGGACTGCTCAGAATTCCATAGGTAGCAGGTAGGATTGCTCCGAATGTATTCGGTAGGAGGCAGGATCGGTCAGAATTCCTTCAGGAGCTGGAGGGATTAGTCACAGTTCCTTCGATAGCTGGCAGGATTTGTCAGAATTCCTTCAGCAGAGGGTGGCAATGTTCAAATTTCCTTCAGTAGCAGGAAGGATTTGTCAGAACTTCAGCATTTGGTGGGATTGGTTAGAATTCCTTTGGCAGCAGGTGGGGTGGGATGGGACCGAATTCATTTGAGGTGGGAGAGACTGCTCAGAATCCTTTCTGGTAGTAGGCGGGATTGGTCGGAATACCTTCGGTGATTGGAGGGATGCGTCAGAGTTCCTCCAGTTATGGGTGGGAATGCTCAGAATTACTACGGAAGCCAGCGGGATTGGTCAGAATACCTTCGTTAATGGGTGGGATTGCTCAGAATTATTTCGGTAGTATCCAGGATTGGTCAGAATTCCTCCGCAGCAGGCCGGATTGGTCAGGATATTTCGGTCCGAAGTCATTTTTCTCCGGTTGCCTTTACGACGTGCAAAAAACACGACGACGCAGGTAACCCGTCTGATCGCGCACTTTTATTCCTGTCTATAGAAGATAATGGAAATACATTAAGCCTTGGGTTTTCATGATGCATGAAAGTGATAATATTAAACGCATATGTAAATTCAGCAGGTGGCCATAGTGAAACAACAACAAAAAAAATGATGTTTGAAATATTGTTTTATAATTGCTGTGAGGTGTCCAACGCCACTGAAGCTGCCGCCTCCTTGCAAAACCACGTCTTTCGATGCATAATTTTGTTTGCGCTGATCGGCTGGAAATGAAGAGCAGCGCAAACACGTCATGAATTAATCTGCATACACGTCTGATCTCGGGAGACCGTGTGAAAATGCACGTGGTTCAAAATGGTATCGGGACCCGGGACGCATGAAACAAAACGGGGTCACGGTGAAAAGCTGCACCGGGGAGTGTGTGGACGCACCTGAGACACAAAATGCCTCAAGCTCTGAAGTAGCATTCCTGGACTGAGTCTACCTTTACACACACACACACACACGGCTGTCTCTCTCTAGTTTCCATAATGAAAGAGAGGGAAAAAACATGATAGCCAGTAATTAATTGTGTGTTAAATAGAAAGAGCAGGAAAATAAAACATCAGGAGCTGAAGCAGTAAAAATGAGGTAATGCATACCCTCTGTGTGTGTGCGTGTGTCGAGTGTCTGTCAGTACTGTGCAAGGGGTTCACAGTGATGTCAAAAATGCACTCAACACAGGTAAGTGGTTTATAAATTAATATAGTGGCGCAGTCTGGCTGTATGCAGCAGGAACCAACCCCCTGCCCCACCATCCCCCGCCCCATGCCCCACCCCCCCCGCGTTCACGGTGGGAGGATCTGCAGAAGAGCATCGCGAGTGTTCTGCGCCACTTTGTCTGGAAACTTCACGACAAACTCCAGCACCATGTCCCCCCTCTTATCGGGATATTTGGACAGGGGCAGTCCCTCGCCCACGACCCTCTTCTTCATGCCCGGTTTGATGACATCGCGAGACGTCACGGTGATGGTCCGGCCATCCAGCGTCGGTGCGCTGATCGAGCAGCCACACAGCGCCTGTGGATACGGATAAAAAAAAATATATTATTGCTCTTAGCAATTTACAATGCTTTTTCTTTTTAATAAATAATGCCCATCATGCTATTTATACATTTATAGTTACATATTATGTTGGTCAACTTCAATGAAAAAAAAGTTAGTTCCTGTTACCACTTGCATTATATAACAGCTCTGAAAACTGAGAAGCGTAAACTCCTCCGTCTTGGACACTGTTGCACAGCGCTGACACTGGAGACTCCTTCCTTAAATGTTCTTTGTTAAATAAGATGTGTTCTAATCCATTTCTAATCATTTCTTTAGATTACGTGGAGAATCCGTTATACGAGTCCTCGTGTAAAAAGTGTTACTATACAAAATGAGCAGGTCTGAAACATAAACCAAAACACTTTAAATCAACAGCTTCGGGCCAATCAGACTCGAGATTCCAACAGTGCTGTAGAATAAAGAAGCCTCTCTAACCAGAACACACTCACGTCTCGGAGGGATATCCTCGCTGGGTAAACGATATCGGACCCGTCTCTGCGGAACACCGCATGTGCCTTGTCTTTTACGACAAACACGATGTCGGCGGGGATGTTGGCGGGCGTCTCGTCTCCCTCTTTGGGGAACGTGATCTTGGTGCCTTCTTTCCAGCCCGGTTTGATGTTCACAGTGAGGATCTTGTCCTCAGTGCGGACGGTGCAGCCGTCCGGGTTCAGCCGCTTGCGCGAGATCTTCATCTTCTTGGTGCAGCCGGAGAACACCTCTTCCAAGCTCACCTTGAGCTCGTGTATAACCGGAGGGTCTTTCTTCTTCTCCCGCGCCGAGTGCACGCCGCCGATACGAGTCTTGAATGGCCTGGGAAAGCCTCCCATGCCTCCCATTCCGAACGCAGCGAAGGGGTCGTCCACGTCCATGTCGTCGTCGCCGCCGCCAGCGCCGTGGGCGAAGAACTGATCGAACGGACTGCGGCCGCCGAAGAACTCGGCGAACATGGCGTGTGGGTCTCCGTGGAACGTGTAGCTCGGGCCGTTGCCTCCGCAACCTCCGGAATGACCTTTAAGTCCTGGAGGGAGAGAAACCGCCAATCATTTCTTTTGAGACCTAACAAGCCCATTTGACTCCACCCCCCCATGCTGAAATTACACCTTGCAAAGAAAGAAAGAGCAGAACTCAGCAGCGAGCCTCATCGTGCTCTTGGTTTATTTATTTATACTGTTTTACTTCAGAGAGAGAGAGAGAGAGAGAGAGAGAGAGAGAGAGAGAGTAAAAGAAAGAGAGAGAGAGAGAGAGAGAGAGAGACTGAGAAGCAATAGTTACATCCCTTAAGACGCATACGTGTTGTTAAAGGTATCCAGGGCAATCCCCCCCCTACTGAGTTTATGATAAAGAAGGACAAAAATAATATGATTTTTAAAAAAAATTAAAACAAAAAAAGAAAGTCAATACTGGAAAAACATTTGCACGCTGGAGAAAACCTACATTAAAAAATGTTTTACATTATATATATATATATATATATATATATATATATATATATATATATATATATATATATATATCATAAACAGAAGCCTTGCTTTTCTGTGATAAAGTAACCGTGTCAATCAAATGAAGGGGGCGGGGCTAAACACTAAATATGACGTCCACTTCCTTTCGGAAATCTTTTAGAAAAGACGCTTGCCAATACATTTACGAGATATGAATGCACCCAAGAACAAATGTCTAAAATCTTGAAGAGCGTGGGGTAAAATAAATAAATAAATAAATAAATTTTAAAACTCGTACATTCCAAAATATTTGAAGAGATCTGCGTGAAAATATTGCTAAGAAGCAATAAAAATCTCAGCTTTGTGGTCAAAGTGTCAACTAGTATCGCCACCCCTGTGTTCACCCGCACGACCACGCCCCCTCTTTCAAGGCCACGCCCCCAGCGCTCAGGATGTCACGCTCACGTACGTCACTCACCTTCTTCTCCATATCGGTCATAAATATCTTTCTTTTTGGCGTCGCTCAGCACGTCGTAAGCTTCTGCGATCTCTTTAAATTTATCCTCGGCTCCGGGGGATTTGTTTTTATCCGGATGATACCGTAACGCCTGCTTTCTGTACGCTTTCTTAATCTCATCTTCAGAGGCGCCTTTCTGTATGCCCAGGACTTTATAATAATCTTTACCCATTACAAAACAACAATATGTGCGTGTTGTAATCGTATTAAAAATTCCTAACTGTCGGGTTAAACCGCTGTCGGATCCATGGAGAGCTTATTAAATGAGATTCCTACCGTTTAAACCGTTAAAATTTAAACGGCGTTCAGCCAGATGAAAGCTGTCTCCACAGACACAAACACACTTTCCTCTTTCTTTTTAAACAAACACGTCGTGTTTATCCCTAAACAAACCCGGCGGCATTCCTAAAACAGCCGAGCTGGAACTATTAAAAAAGTTTTTACACCCGTCTGGAGGAAGGGAGAGAAAGGGGGAAAAAAAAACCCCTAACAACTCGACCTCATCATTTGAACCCAGAGAAAGTTCGAGAAAAGCCCGTGCCTCGTCTTCAAAATGTGTGACGTGTTTCTGCCCGTGAGAGCACAGCGCCGCCTGCTGGTCCGGAGCACGCAGCCCACGAGCCCCGCCCCTACTGGGCTGTAATTGGCTAATCGTTTGACCGTCAGCCAATCATGGAGCATGAACATAATTTAATCCGATTTTCTGACGATATCTCGGACTCCTAACGACGCCTGAACATGATGAAATTGAACTTGAAATTTGATATCATAATGAATTTCTGATGTTTAAAAAAAAAAATATATATATATATATATATATATATTTTTTACATGGGATGCTCAAGGTTTATAGACACCGCTGGTCAAAAGTTTGCGGACACTCGACTGAAACGTTTCTCACGATCTTAAAAACTTGGTATGATAAAAAAGATGTGGGATAAAATGTGTGAAATCCGTGTCGTAGACAAAAATATAATCGTGCCGAGTTATTCATTTCCTTCATTAGAAAGCTAACATTTTATTTACAAAATAAATATCTTTTTAAACGGACGACTCGGAGCGAAATAGTCCAAAACGCAGCTGATAAGTGGATAAGAGTCCAGTGTAGATGTGATCTCTTTTAAAACTGTTTAAAAAGCATCTCAGGGAAATTCCTCAAGAAATCTGTCGAGAAAACGCCAAGAATACATTTCTGGAAATTCTAGGTGAAAATGGCATCTACAATTTCCTATTCCTAGTCACCCAGGTGTACTGGTGTGTCAGACAGGCAATGCAAGAATCACTCCTCCATCACGTGTAGACCTCTAAGCACAGTGTACAGATACACACTCATCATACTGTGGTCATCCAAGGTCACACATGACAACACATTAAGGCTCATTCCATCCACTGGGTTTTCCAGAGACACAGCTTGAGCTGAACATACACAGAAAAACCACAGCCTTTAAACACAGTGAGGCAGTGTGAGGTCAGACCTCCTTTTCTTTACTCGTTTATGCTAAACTAGTTGTCTTTGTGGGTCAGATAGGTCAGGCTGTTTCAGATCAATAGCTAAAGGAGGACATATAATCTCAGGCCAGAGCAACACAATAGGTCCATTGTTTTTCAGTTATTAAGGTTTGGATTAAACCCATTTAATTGAAGTGACCGATCAAAATTGCTAATAACTATAAGACCTCAATAATATATAGAACTATCATAATGGTGAATTCAAAATAAAAAGCCCAGACTAAGACCCTGGCTGTTCTTCACAGACTCCTGGGTGTCCATGGGCCAGCAATGTATCCAGACTGTGATTAGGCACAACGTCAAGGATTGTCGACAGCTGGTGTAAATTTTCCCGACCTCTCTGAAAACACTTAATAACTCAGTGTACAAGCTATAACATGATACTATATTGGCCATAATGCCGGAGCCTTTCTGGACCCCTTGTCTGCACTTCCTGGAAATGTTTAGATTGCTGACACGGTGACGGGAAAACACCAGAGGGCAGCAGTGTGTCTCCAAATCCCTGTCGGATGCTTGGCATGCTGATGGATATGTAATTGATGAGGAGGAACTTGCCAAATATACTCTCAGAACACTAAACCTTTCACCCGACCCCCATGTGGGCGAGCAGGACGCTAGGACCCAGTGGATAAGGAGGCAGAAGAATTTCCAAGTGTCGTTACTTTTAAACACCAAGTTCATTTCCACGGCATGTCAGTCTTCTACTTCTACCCAGAAATACAAACACCAGAAGAATATGATACAGTTGTTAAAATGCTGTACGTTTATCACAGGTTTTATCACGTACGTGTGAGATTCTAAGATCTACAACACAATACAATGATACATAAAATGGATCTAGGGTCAAGTTTTCTAACCCAGGTGTGTTACAAGGAGAATCACCCAGCCATATTGGTTCTTCACAGTCAAGTTGTTCTCATATAAGATATAAATAGCATATATTGGGAAACAGTAGAGCGACGGTGGCCAGGCAGCATCGCAGAGAAATTTCCTGAATATGTGGCTGACAATTCTCTCTGGACACTCATGGCCCCGAGCCCTATGCTTCAGAATAGTCTTGACAACATCAGATCTTCTGCTGGTTTGGTCCGAGGTCTGCAAGGTCATCCAGCTGGCCTATGGAGAAATGGGAGGTATATATTTAGCCTGGTGTGAGGCGTGTTGTGGATAACACGTCCTGGGGCTCTCGGGTTTCGTGTTCAGAAGGCTTTTTGCAGGTTCTGGGGGGGCACTAGGAGGAACGTGGCAGCCCCCCCACAAGTATTAGAAGACAGGCACCATTTTCCCTTCACTTTCCAGATCACTTTGTGGGTGACCAGCATCCCAAACACACCTCCCAGTTTCAGTGTGGCATCTCGTCAAATTCAATCCGCTCTGACTGAAAGGAGCAGAGAGAGCAACTCGCTGTCAGACAGGTTGGAGAAGCTAACTTTTTAGTTTTTCTTAAATTGACTCAAGGAGGCCATAAAGAACTTAGAGGGGCTCTGAGTTACTCTGCTCAGGTCCTGCGTGTGTTTGAGGAAGAGCGACAATGGATGTCCTGGCATTAGAGGCGAAGGGGGTCAAGAGTGACGCTCCACCGCCTTCCAGCTCTAAGCCCAGACCTAAAGCACCCAAAAAACCTAAACGAATCGTTTACTTCGAGGTGGAGATTGTAGATGCCAAAACAAAGGAGAAGCTGCTGCTCCTGGATAAGGTAAGTCCTGTTTGTGCATTACCTTGCATGAGCTCTTGAAACACATGTTCTTCAACCGCAAATCCAGTAACTGGAGCTTTATGAAACATTCATTCAAATATTACTGGTATTACATACCAGATGTTACAATCTTTCCTACCTAATACTATCTATTATATCTATCTATCAAGGATATTGTCTACAATCCGTTTCAAATCTCCAACAAAAAAAAAAAAAGCCATGTTTTTAAGTTTACTCGTTAAATATGTACATGCTCATATTTTACATTTCATTCTGAAATCTTTATTTTAGTTGTATAACTCTTTCTTTGTTCCCTGTTATCTGAAACTGATTAGCTATTTTTGTTTAGAAATGTCTTAAAAAATAAAAAAAAAATTTTTAAAATCATTTGATTTTGATTTGATTTATATACATGCTTTAACGGAGATTATATATAAGCAGCCAGAATTGTCCTGTATCCTCTCCCCTGGTGTCCAGGTTGAACCATCTGCTACTATTTTGGACATAAAGTCAATGTTCCACAAATCAAGTAAGTCGCTGTTTGTTTTATGTTGTCATCGGGCACGCTAAGCTGCCGGCAGTGTGATAGTTTAATAGCGATGTTCCTTCCCAACTAGATCAGAGCTGGTATCCAGCCAGACAGTCGCTGTGCCTGGACCCGAGTGAGTGGATCCCATTTCGCACTGATTTATAAAGAGCTGAGTGTGTTAGCGTGAGCGCTGTGTGAGACGGTAATAACAGTGTGTTTTAACTGTCAGAGGGAAAGCCTTTGAAGGATGAAGACGTCCTTCAGCAGCTTCCTGTGGGAACCACGGCGACCTTCTACTTCAGGGACCTGGGAGCCCAGATCAGCTGGGGGACGGTGAGTGGTTTTACGGTGGATTTTTATCAACCACAGCCATTACCACACATCTACCCCCAAACTGGTGAGTCAATGCCCGCGCTTACCAGCACAGCGCTTACTCCACTCTCCACCCGGTTCAGCTTTCCCTCACCTTCCTAGCAACGTTTCCACTTTCTCGGAACACATAATCTCCCTGACCCAGTTTGCACACCAGATGTTAATCTCTCAGCCCGCTGTTGGCATTCAGCTCATCCAGCTCGCTCTCTGATCTCCAGCCCCCTGGAAAAGCCACAAACTCCAGAGTCTCGTAAGACAGAAGCATCCAAGAAGGCTGCCTGCGTCACAGTGCTGCTTCTGGCCCATACCAAGCTGGACGACATCACTGCAGAGATTCCAAAAACATATGCACATTATTGTCTATTTGGGAAGCTGTTAAGCTGTGCTACGGCTACGTTTCGTGCCAGACAGCTTTTCACATGCACTAATACTTAATAGCTGTGACTAAAATGTCAAACCACACACTATGTTCTTACACTCTACACCAGCAGTTCTCAAAGTGACGTCTGTGAAGCATAGCCAGAGGCGCTATGTTTGTTTTTAATTCAGTTAAAGCGGTGGAAATCACATCCCACCATCATCCTCAAACCTTTATCGTTTAGTTAGCATGATTATTAGCTTATTTGGCTGGTCACTCAAACAGTTAAAATGGTTTACGCCAAACCTTAATAACTGAAAAAACAAGCAGGACTATAAGTAATGCCGACTTGGACACTGGGAAGTTTGGCGCTAAACAGAAACGACACATTGTCGCGTGTCTACTTTACAGGGTAAACTAGCAAGTTTGTCAGCCTGCAGTTACGGTAGGCGAGCATCCCAAGTGACGCCACGCCACGGGTGCCAATATTTAAATCGTAGTGAAAATCTGTTCAACACAGATGTGATCTGACGATCCAACACAGCCCTCTGTCAGGAATATCGAGCGCTTACTGTGTGTATATACTACAACACAACGAACGTAGCGCGTTACACCCTATGTATTGAGCACATATAGTGAATAAATAGGACGTGATATGGATCTTATTTCGAGATGGCGGATTTTACGTGGCTCACGGTTAGAACGAGCAATGATAAATCGAGCTAAATATCATGCTTTCATTCGTTCGTTTATCTTTAGTAACTGCTTTATCCTGGTCAGGGTCACGGTGGATTCGGAGCCTATCCTGGGAACACTGGGCATGAGGCCAAATATATTCTGAATGGGATGATATTTTATCGCAGCGCACCACTCGCACGCATTCACACCTAGGGGAAATTTCAGGTATCCAATCTACCTACCGGCAGGGTTTTAGGAGAAAGCAGGAACACAAAGAGAGCATGCAAAAAACGAGACAGTAACCTGAGCTCGAGTTCAGACCCTGGAGGTGTGAAGTGGCAACGTTACCTGCTGTGACACTGCGCTTCCCGGCTAAACAGTCACTACAGGAAGAGCAATTCAAATCTTATGATCGTTTTGTACAAACGTTTGTGCCTTCTATAATAAATCAATAAAACAGTCATAGAAACCCTCATAGAATTTGTAACGGTTTTAATGGTCATAATGGAAATTGTTTTGGATTTAATAGAAACTGTAATGGTCCATGTGGGTCTCTATTGGTAATTTGTTGCCTTCTATCGTTGGCATGTTATGGCTAGTGGATTCCATTAAGGTTTTAATGGTTACCTGATGGTTTGTAATGGTATTTGTAGTGGAAAACATTTGTGATGGTTTGTGTTGTATTTTTCAGCATGGTAGGACAATTGAGTTGACCAGTCAATTCAGTCAAATCAGTCATTTCTCGCACCATTAACATGGGTACTTTTGGTGCCCAGGTGCTCATAGAGAACATTGCTTGTCGTAAAAGTACTCAAAAGCACTCAGCTCATCCTCTCTTCCTGTTTCCCTCCATCCGTCCGTCAGGTGTTCCTGGCTGAATGCGTCGGACCGCTCTTCATCTACCTGATGTTCTATTTCAGACTGCCCTTCATCTACGCCCCCAAGTATGACTTCACAACTAGCAAACACTGGGTCGTGCAGTGAGTATCTGACGTGAACCCACCTGGGAATTGTGTTACCGCGTAATTGCTTTTAAGCTCTAGTGTCGATGGATGCGAGTGTTTTTTTCGGGGTCAGTGTTTCCTTTGCCTAGATTGACTCTTTGAACTGTCATGAATGAGCAGCGTTCTTCAACGAAGGCTTTCAGTCACGTCTCTGTGTCCTTTCTCTAGTATAGCCTGTCTATGTCACTCCTTCCATTACGCCAAGAGGATTCTGGAAACGTTGTTCGTGCATCGCTTCTGCCATGGCACCATGCCGCTGCGCAACATTTTCAAGGTGACCGAAATCTAACTCCAAATGCACTCCGAAAACCCCAAAAGATTCCATTTGCTAAGTGTAAAAGCACGCCACCTGTTGCTAGCCAGCTAGCTAACAGGTTTCTGAAATCGTCTGTCATACTCAAAATGTTTCTTTCTTACGCTACACAGCTAACATAAGCTAAGCTGATAGAATTACTGAGATGATAAAAAAAAAAGAAAAAAAAAAGTAAGAACCTATTTAATTATGCGAATAATTTTACATGCTAATTCTTTCAAGCGACCTATCATAACCGGACAGGATTTCTAAGAGATTTCTTAAAAAGTCAAATTCCTCAATGTTTACTAGCATTAATTGCTAACTAAACCCTACTTTTAGTACTGGATTTATTAGAAGATTGTCATGTTAATAAACGTTCCAAATCATATTTACAATTACATTAGATAGCTAGCTAACATATGCGAGCCTGACAGGATTTTAAGAGGATTTTTAAATGAATTCATTAAAATTTTATAATCCGACAGCTAACAATGTGCTACCCTGACAGGATTACTAAGAGGATTTATTTATTTTGTTTAGTCAGAGCCTGTTAAGAATTATTAAAATATTACATGCTAATTCTTCCTACGTAGCTAACATAAGCTAACCTGAGGAGATTTCTAAAAGAGTTTAAGCCAGATTCATAAATGTTTATAGCATTACTTGCTAGGTGTAGCTGCGTGTCCAACACGAGGCAACCTGACAACATTTCAAATACAAAAGATTGCCAAATTATATCTATGACTGTTCAAGATTGTACATGTGGTACGTATCTAATATATGCTAACCTGACAGGATTTTTAAGAGGAATTACAATTCAATCGTAAATGTTTATAATCCTACTTGCTAGCTTGCTAAAACAAGCTAACCTGAGAGGATTACTGAGAGGATTTTAGCCATTTATAGATGTTCGTACTCGCTAATTCTCCTACCTGGTTCATGTATGCTTACCTCACAGGATTTCTAACAGAGCTTTGAGTCATATTCATAAATGTTAATAATATTACTTGTTCATTCCTCGTAGTTAGCTATCATAAGCTTACCTGAGAGGATTTCTGAGAGAATTTTATTTGCTAGAGCCTATTCAGAAATCTTACTTCCTCATTTTTTTTTCTAAGTAGCTAACATAAGCAACGGCACTTCTGAGAGGATTTTAATCGCGGCCTAATTAGAAATGTTCGTACATGCTAAATCAGAGGATTTGTTTTAGACTCGTCTTATTCGTAACCTCAATTGGTAGTTCTTCCTAGTTAGTTACCCTAAGCTAACCGGAGAGGATTTCTTAGAGGATTCACTCCGTATTTAGAAATGCTCACGAACTTACCTGGCCAACATACAGTAAACTAACGGGATTTCTTCCTCATATTCACAAATTTTAGCAACGTTACCCGCTAATTAAAGCTAGCGGGTTCAAATAAACTAACCTAAAGATGTATTCATAAATGTTAAAAATCATACGTGCGTATATATGCTAGCTATCTGACATACAGTAGGCTAACCTGGTGGGGGGGTTTTAAGAGGAATTTTTAATTCATTCTTAAACGTTTTACAATCTTACTCGCTAGCTAGCCGGCAAACATGAGCCAACTTGACGGGATTTCTGAGAGGACTTCTAAGTCATGTTCGTAAATAATATTGAGCAAATGATCATTTTACTTGCGGACTTCGCAAGAAATCTGAGGGAAATGTACCTCTTGGACTGCAATGATGACAATGCATGCCAGGTGCTAATCAGAAACATTTGAATATCGTCTTTGACTTATATATATATTAACATTTAGTGGGACACACCCACTGTACTCTTTTTTTTTTTTTTTTTTTTAATTATTATTAAATATTTTAAACCAAAGAAAATATTTAGGCAGGCAACAGATCTAACTTGAGATATTTTCTCTTTCAGAATTGTTTGTATTACTGGTTCTTTGCAGCCTGGATGGCCTACTACATAAACCATCCGCTCTACACACCACCATGTAAGTAACAGGTTTTTAAATTTTTTTTATTTTTTATAAGGAACGTGTTTATTTTAGCTTAAAATTTCCACCGCAGTAAATCCTGACTGTATGTTATAGATTACGGTGAGCAGCAAGTGAAGACGGCACTTGGGATTTTTCTGGTGAGCATCGCTTTCACGAACATGTTCATGCAGATTAGTTGTTCTTCATTCAGGCTGACCTTTCCCCTCACGTGTTTCTTTACACTCTGTAGTTTTGCCAGTTGGGGAACTTCTCGATCCACGTCGTTCTGCGCAATCTCAAACCTCCTGGTAAGAGCCTTAAAAACAAAGCCGCGCAGTCAAAAGCTAGAACTTTCTAAGAGCTTGTGCTGTAACCATGAAGATCATCCCAGGTTTATTCTTCACGTCATCTCGGAGAGCTTTTCCTTTCCATCGTCGCCTCTGACTCGTTCGTTAGGAACCTAAATCTACATCCGAATTCCTGTAAAACTACTCTGTCACGCAAGAGCTGTACAAATTATACTGACTTGATTTACCACCAAAGTGTTAAAATCTTAACACTGTGCTTTGCCTCCAAGGTTCGAAGACGAAGAAGATCCCATATCCAACCAAGAATCCTTTCACGTGGATCTTCACAGTGGTTTCTTGCCCAAATTACACCTATGAGGTAAATCCCACTGGGGGAATATCATCTTGTGGAGCTGTTTGTGGGTTAAAAAAGTCAAGGTGATCCTCGTATGACTCTCACGTTCCACGACCCTGGTCCTGATCTCTGCTTTAACACACCCACTTCACCTCAACAGCACCGAACCTACTGAACATGACTTCTTACTGCGATTTACTGCTGCCCCCTGCTGGTCATCACCAATATAACTGGCCATTCTGTTAGGTCCAGTCTCTGTCAAAACAGTATTTCAAGTTCGACTAGTCACAATTACATAGGAATCATGGGAAGGAATTTATGTCCTCTTGCAATGCAATTATTATAAATAAGAAATGCAATATACATGACGAACCCTTTTTTTTTAACATAGGGATCTCTCAGCATGGCAACATGAAAAAGTAAAACCTCCATTCGGCTACGTTTTTACATCACCTATCAAATATTCCCTCTCATGTCGTGTGTTCTATACGTAGCTGTATTTGCGAATGTAAAAAGTCGGCAGAGTTTCAAAAGCCAAAGCGCACCACAAACGGACTTACCGACTCCCAAAAGAAGGAATCGATTCTGAACAGCTGAAACGACTCGTTAGTGATTCCAGACTTCACTTCCTGTACGAACCTGCTAACATATTTACTGTACAGTTTCTTAAAGGTGACGTATATGTATGTATATGTTCGATCTTTTTCCATTTTTTATTTTTTATATTCAGCCACAGTGATGTCACCGTTTTCCCAGACCACGACACATGTTACTCATCCTGGAAGGTTCAATATGAATATTAAATACCGATCACAGACACCCCACTACGTCACTCCCTGCGCCCGTCAATTAACACAATGCAAATTCACTTCATTGTTTGTTGTTGTTCTTTTTGTGTGTGCATTTCAGTGTTACACATCTTCCTCTCCATAAAACTCAATGTGTGTGTTGTGTTGTGTTTTTCTCCCGTAGGCAGGCTCCTGGCTGGGCTTCACTGTGATGACTCAGTGCGTTCCTGTCGCCTTCTTCACCGTCATCGGCTTTGTGCAAATGACCGTGTGGGCGAGAGGCAAACACCGCGGCTACCTGAAAGAGTTTAAGGAGTACCCAACCCTGCGTTCACCCATTCTGCCCTTCATCCTCTAGCCTTAATGCACACACATGCGTTTATTTATATCTATCTAATATATATATATATCATACTATCTATCTAATATATATATCATACTTCTCTAGTTAAATCATAAAAGAGTATCATCAAAAGGAAAAATAAAATAAGACTAGCGATCCCAAACTGAACCAATGTGAATATCTTAAATAGTCCATTAGATAAAACACTACAGATTAGACAACACTTGTGAGTATAACATTTGAGTCAACTGTGTATTTAATTACGTCGCAATATGCAGGAATATAATTTTTTATTACGTAATAAAAAAAAACGCACTAATTGCTAACTTTCATGTGGCCATTGGCGTCATTTCTAAACACTGGGAGTTCTCTGAATTTAAACACAACCGTTTAGCCGAGAGAGTAAACCGATAACTGGAGCACGCTTGTCATCTTACTTGATGTACCCTCTCCTTCTCGCGGCCTGTTTTGGTCTGGAACTAAGATCTAAGAGGAGTCCGGCAGTCATGGCAACCAAAGACATGTCAAGTCATACACACACTAATGGTAGCAGAGTAAAGCGCAAAGCGCTACCTTGCCATCGGAGTTCAGCGTCTCGCCCGAGGACGCTTCGGCATGTGGAGTCACGGGGGCCGGGAATCGAACCGCCGACCCTACGATTAGTATAGAACCCGCTCTACCACCTGATCCGCAGACGCCCACGTAAGTAAGAGGTAAGTCGAACTGCAGCGGCGTTTCCAGTTCCCAGCCTACAGAGGGAAAATTTATTGCGTCCCAGTCCGCCTACTCACGCTGTGCACCGCCCGTATGTACACTCTTCTTTCTTTTTGTGAAGGAAAAAGTACATATTTGTGAGCGTGTAGCAAAAGAGAACGCAAGTACCGCGACGTACTCACACGCCACGTAACGGAAGAGAACGCCATCGCCTGGTTACGCGCACCGTCACCGCAAACTCCTCGCCGCATTTCAGCTTCTCCCCATCCATCATTCCTTATCTCACTTACACCATTACATCCTTTCATATACCGTTCCCGTGGTTTATTTTTTCCGACATTCCGTTTACACCTTCGAAAGCAAACCCTCACAAACCCCGGCCAATCATATACACGAGATAAATGTAAGTCGCTCCGGATAAGGGCGTCCGCCGAAATGGCGTGAGATATAAATGACATCACTATTCACACACGAAGACCAAAATGTATCATTCAACATCATCATGTTCGCAGCGCTCCTGCATTACGCTCGACTCGGAAGGTGTTGATTCGTTTTCTATAACGGCAGTAAATCAAATCACGGGTCTGTGTTAGATTTACTTATCGTTTCTATAGCAACGACGTACACGAGGACGCTCGGCGTGATCCGATACTGATAACAGACGTGTGTGATCGCTGATACGGTGAAGTATTTTGTAAGGAGACGCTGATTTGACAATTATGGAAGGAGTCTCCAGTGTCAGGAGTTTCTCGGTGGCATGACGAGCTGTTAATATATATATATATATATATATATATATATATATATATATATATATATATATATATATATAGACACAGTTGTTAAATCACCGTGGCGATAGAAGAGGAATAAAACGCTTCGGGACATGGTGTTACAGGAGAATAATCGAGTTCGGGGTAGTCACGGTAACGCCGCCCTGTCTTTCGGCTTTACAGGAAGTCATGCACAGCGCGTGTAGATTTCTGAAATTGGAATTTATTTCCTAATTTTACATATCCACATTAACATCTCTATACCTGGCTGCTTTACATATTAAAATTAATGAGGAAATGTCAATATATAATAATCGCAAACAAAAAATATATATTACTGAGATCATAGTGTAAATCATAAGAAAAGGAAAACAAAAAAAAAAACATTAACAACGCAATACTGATGAACGAAACGCTGTCCTTCCCTCCGCCGGAGAGATCTGATAGGGGATCTCCCGCCCCCCCCAGTGGTGTTCGTTAATCCTGCCAACTGGACCAGGAGCGTGACGAGAGGAAGAGGACGAGAAGTGAAATCCGGGCGGAGGCGGGAGGAAAAACGCTGAGCGCGTCGAGTCCTTTCTCTCCCCGTGTCCGCGGCCTCGCTCGGCTCCGCGTCAGTCTTTCGAGCGGTACGAGGTTAAGAGAAAACGTCGCAGTGCTCCTGAAAGTGGCTCCTCTGCAGAACCTTCACGTGATGCTCGTATATCTTCAGGGCGGGGCCGAGTCTGATCGACAGACCTGTCAGCACGTCGCTGCGCTGCATCAAGAGGAGGGACTTCCCGTCGATTTCCTGCGGACGAATCGTAGAAAGAAAGCGCGTTCAGGAAGGTACCGTGACCTTTCTCGATACATCTGTGACCGGTATCTAGGAGTACGTACAGCACTACTGTAGGAGAAGAACGCCGAAAACTACAAAACGGTTAACGTCGTCCAATAATGCAGCTCCGCCATCGCGGCGCGTCGGCTGCCGCGGACAAACTCCTCCTGCCTTTTATCGGGGGCGCCATTACTTTTGTCTTGTTCGAATATCTAGTTCGTTTTTAACGTATGGCTTAACGTACCTGATACTCAAACAAACAAAAACGCTCATTCATCCAAATAACAACTGAGGTACTGACGTACCGAATACCGGACGCCACGCCGAGCGCTGCGAGGGACGTCACGGCAAGTCCGCTAAAGTCGAAGCCGTGTTTACGCCGAGTCCGCCGTGCGCGTGAGACGCAGCCGGTGGCGTTCAAACTCTTTCCAAAGACGCAGTCGAGTCTACACGGGCGCATTTCTTGTGACGTCGAAACGACGACAGGTTTATATTAGCGCGCTCGATCCATACGCACTACCGGTCGAAAGTTTGCGGACACTCGACCGAAACGTTTCTCGTGACCTTTTGATCTGAAGGTGCGCGATCAAACGTGTGAAATCCGTGTCGTAGGCAAAAGTATGATCGTGCCGACGTGTTCGTTTCTTTCATCAGGAGACTAACTAACATTTACAAAATACATATTTATCTTTAAACGGACGACTCGGAGCGAGATGTTCCCGAAAAGCAGGTGATGAGCGTCCGGCGTCGGCGGGAACTCCTTTAATACTGTTTAAAAAGCATCTCGGGGAAATCCCTCGAGACACCGCTCGAGAAAACGCCAAAAACACATCTCTGGAAGCTCTAGGCGAAAACGGCGTCGACTTTGAAGATGCTAAAATATTCAATTGTTTGAATTTATTTGATATGACTATGATTATGATTATAAAATGTGGAGAATTTTTTTTCTTTTTTTAAATAAAGGACGAGTGTCTAAACTTTCGACCGGTAGTGTGTACACGTGATACGTTATCGTTTCTATAGTAACGGCTCGTCTGACTCGTCCGACGTGTACGGGGGACGCTCCGCGGAAACGGGTTAAAAAGTGGGGCTGAATTTTGGATTAACGCGGTGACGTTTTCTGTTAGGAGACGTGTGGTTCACCTTTACGGAAGGAGTCTCCAGTGTCAGCGTTTTTTTTTTTTTTTTTTTGGTCTTATTAAGAGAAAAACGACTGTTCAGCTGCTGTAACACAAGTAAGAACGCGAATAACGTTAAAACGTAAGGATAAACAGATGAAAAGTATAACATGCTGAATTACAAATATATATATATATAAAATGTAAAATCGTTGGCAAATTGCTGTGATATAAGAGGAATAAAACACTCTGGGGATGACGCGGTAAAATAGCCGGTGACTGTGAGTGTGTCGTTGATTATTTACCTATAGCAGCACACTCCCGGGTGTTTTATTCCGCACATAAGGCACATGAGGGATTTTGTTTCTTCCCCCAGCAGCACTGACCTGCGTCCTGAAAGCCACAGCCTGCTCAGGAAACCCCACGGCGCTGAAGTAGCTCACCACGTCCGCCACGCTCCACTGTAACAGGTCCTGTGCCATCTCCTC
>NC_030439.2:18947842-18990342 GCF_001660625.3 Ictalurus punctatus | reverse complement strand
AACGAGTGGACACAGACAGTGTGGGTTAAAGCCAATTACTGATGCAAGAGCAGGACGTAATTAATGGCTTTTAACAGTCAGGTCTAACCGCATCCCACAAACTGAAACATTACACACACACACACACACACACACACACAGAAATCTATGGTGCTGCAAAACTGGATCAGTGCACACTATACTTCCTATACATATTTTTATATTTAAAATATTAATCATATTTGTAATATAGAAAAGAGAGACCCATTTTTTTTTATATGTGTCAACAATAAATGATAACGTAAAACAATTTATTCACTTAACCTAGCACACGCCGTTCCTTTAAACTAATTACATTTATCCAATTATTCGTTTAAGAACACAACGATTTCAAACATTTCACAGTTTAAACGCGACACGCGACGCGCGACGTTTCAGCCGGCGGTCTGTGATTCCTCAAAAAGTTATACTAAATTATAAAACGTTAAAAAAATGATCCCTTTAATTAAACTCCTGAAATGATTCACCTGAACGGTTATTAGACGATTTTTTTTTTTTTAAAGAATCCAATCTCTCCAAAAACATTAAGGTTAAAGATGAGATCGCATGGGCTGCAATTCTTTGTAAAGAACTAAACAATAATGTATTAGAAATGAAGGTTTTAATTTGACTTTGTGCTGTGACGTCACGGACCGCGATATCGTGATATATTATGAAGTCAGATCGCCGAGCCCTGTACTTCCTGTACTTCCCATCTGAGCCGCCCTGCGGTGGCGAACAGTTTTTGAACGTGAGGAGACGATGAAGTAGAACAATTGTACAGTTTGTGTGAACAGATGCAGAGGATCATGCTGCTGCTGCATGGGGATCATGATGATGATGACGACATTTTCGCGGTTTCAGTACTTTGCCCAGACCGACGTGTCTCCAAGTTGCCAGATTGATCCTTTTTGCTTCTGAACCTACCCCCTTTATGTTCATATTACTAACAGAATCAGTGCTTGAAAAGTGAGAGGTGTATAACAGTAATGTGTTGGAAAATTGTGCTGTTTTCTTTATAGTTTGTTAGCTTACAGTCAGGATTTGAAGCTTATTTTCTTTTCTTTTCTTTTTTTTTAAAGTCTAAAGATGAAAATAAATGAAAATCTGGCAACCCTGGGCGTGTGTGCGTGTCTTCGGTCTTGTAAACCTGCTCTAGCTTGCCGAGTTGCCAGATTGCTCTCACAAAGTCCTTACAAGATTCAAATACACAGTAAGACCACCTACAAAACAAAAGTGGGTTGTTTTTTCTTCCGAATGACGGTTTTACGGTACCGTGTCCTGCATAAGTTTTCACCCCCCACACCTCCTTGAACACCCTGGAAATGAAATGGGATTAAATGCCAAATTTTTTTTATCAAGGATGTAAAGGAATACAAACAGGAAGGTGCGCTGTTGTTAACATTAACATTAAACCCGTACAGTCCTCCTTAGTATCCGCCTGGTCAGGGTCTAGTCTGTTATACAGGGTTGTCTGAACGGAAGGAACCTATGGGAATACGTCGAGCAAATATATCAATTGAAATCCACAAAAAACATGCTACGGCAGTGGAGAAAATGCGCAGCGCGTACGGGTGAACGTGTAGAGCACGTGCTTTAAACAAAACGAAATATAGCATTTACTTTCGTTGGATCTTGACTTATCAGACACCCTCAGGGCGCCTCTTCCAAACCATCCTTTTTTTTCTTCAGGTTTGTGAATCGGGAGGGGTTTAATATCAGGGGGAGGGTCTACGAAAGGGCTGGGTGATATGACAAAAATATCCTATCGTTATACTTCAAGACATTTCTATGAAACACGATGCGTATCACGATATAATATAGCTAACAAACAGTCTGCGAAACAGTAGTAAACGAAACAAAACACATCGCCATACCGACAATATCTCAGAAAAGTGTATCGCGTAATAATTTATCACGATATTGATAGTATATCGATATATATCGTCCAGCCCTTATCTGTGAGACTAAATACGGCAAGTAATAGCAGTCAAAAATTTCTCCCAAAACCTCACGCTGGGAACAGTTCTGCGTTGAAACTCACGGACGTGTGTATCCGGACAGGACTGAAACGGTCAGACGATACCGAGTCTGGCGAAAAACAGTAGGTAATTCGGCGGGTCGTTTTCTCAGTTAATCCCATCCGAATAGGGCTGTTTGATGCAGCGTTCAGGTGCGATCACCTCGTAATTACGATACTCCCCACAGAAGTCGAGGGCAGCATTGAATGCGAATACAGATACGAATATCTGCAGCACTGATCAAAACACGCGCATTTTATCAGTCACTGAGTTTATGGCTCGGAGTTTATTGCTCTATTTTGAAGCAACACCCCCCACCACGCGCACACACACACACACACACACACGAACTTTCAAAGTTCACAAAACGATTTTAATCTAGAACACGGTCTCTAAATTCATTTGGGACGGATTAGAACCTCCATGGACACCAATGGTTCAAAACAACAACAACAACAACAAAATACCGACCTAGCACGTAAGCAGAAAATGGCGGTTGAAATTTTTACAATCTGGCAACATGGCGGACGAGAAGAAAGCGCGCGACGTAGCCCGCGCTCTGCGCGCCGGACTCCGTGTGGAAGCCCCGCCCACAGCCGCGCTCTGAGGCGCGCGCGCCACTGGAAGTGAAGCGAGAAACACACACACACACACACACACACAGCGCGAGCTTGAACGTGGCCAACGGAAAAAAAATTCCGTTTAAAACCTGAACGCGCAGTAAAATGATAAACGCAGTTTCTATAGCCACGCCCCCTTTTTCCTTCTTCTACCGCCGACTGTAGAATAGTTTAATCATCGAGTCACGAGGGGTTTTTTTTATTTATTGTTTTGCCATGTCTGATTAAAACACCCGAATAACTCTCTCTCTCTCACACACACACACACACACACACACACACACACTATCCATCCCAAATATCCCCCGAGTTCCTTCTGAACCGCAACACAATCCACTTTTTTTAACGGCTTTCTTCAACCGCCGACACTAACGACGGCACGAGCTTCTCTCCTCGTAGCTCGCGCTCCTCTCATTCGCGTTAAAATAAATAAATAAATAAATAAATAAAAAAGAGAGCGACCTTTCTAGTTTACGCGTCACGAGCGCGCACGCGTCCCCTCGCATCACTAAGCTCTTCGGGTCAAAGCCTTAACCGACTTTTTATTTATTTTTATTTTTTTCCTTTAACGGAAAATGTTTTTAAAAATTCAAACTTCAACTGAAATTCCATTTAAAAATAATAATAATTCGTTAGAAAACAAACAAACAGCTTCAGTTGGTGGTAGCTAGCCAGGTTAGCCACCGCCGCTCCCCGTCTGCGGCAGTGTGTGTGTGTGTGTGTGTTGCACTTGCTTTTTCGCGACATCGCTCTTTTCCACACAAAACAAAACTTTCAACTTGTAAAATTCAGTCGCTGTGGAGATTAAAGGCGATTTAAACCGGAAACTCAACACTCGGTGTTTAAAAAATCTAAACAAACCCTACACTTCACACACAGCACAGGCGTGAGTGAGACTCTCTGGAGTGTGTGTGTGTGTGTGTGTGTGTGTGGAGACTCACTTCCATGTCCTCCATCGGGTCGTCGTCGGCGGGACCCTGCGCGCTGTCGCTGTTGTTCAGCTCCGCCGGAGAAGCTCGCTTGACGTTACAGGCGGCGGAGGAGCAAGAAGAAGAGGATGAAGAAGAGGATGAAGATGAGGAGGAGGAGGACTTCTTGCCGGCCGCCTGCTCGCTCCTCCGCCTGCCGCGCTGCACTTTGGCCGCGTTGCGATACGACACCGAGCCCTTGTAATTCACTTTGAGCACCGCGTGCTCCTGGATGAGTTTCTCCAGCTCCAAGCACGTCCTGTCCGGCTCTGATCCGTGTCTCCTGCGGACCATCCGGCAGATCCGCTCCAGGTCCGGTCGCGCTTTTCTCGACCTCAGCGAGTCGATCGTGTCCAGGATCCACTCGCGGTACCTCGGCTCCGACATGATCCACCCCAAAACAAACAACAAACTTTATTTATTTAACTAATTTGTTGACGAGCTGATTATTGAATCCTGCAGAAAGCACACACGCGCACAGACAGACAGACAGACCGAGTGTGTGTGTGTGTGTGTGTTGGAGAAGAACGGAAACATTAGCTACGGCTACTGTACGCGTGCGTTGGCTCGCATCGTGCGCTTAAGGTGGAACGGAAGAGATCTCGCTCGCGCGCGCGCCACAAAGACTCTCCGTTTAAGGTGGAAACGCGTATGTGCGACGCTCCGCAGCGGTACTTTTGAACATTTCGGCATCGCGGTAATCCCAGTGTTGTTGCACGATACGCGGAGACGTTTAATAAGTTATACCAGACGATATATCTTCTGCTCAGAGATCAGACGCGTTTCCAACAACGCCTGAAGCGCACGGTTTGTACAGGACGTCCGTACTGTATGGTTCCCCTTCACTGGAACTAACTAACAGGCCCAAAACCTGTTCCGGCGTGATGGTACCGCCGTACACACACCGAGCTCCGTCCCAAATCGCATACTCGTGCACTGTTTTACGCCATTTAAGGAATAAATTGACTCCGGAACGTTGAATTATTAGGAAATTTACACACACGTGCGTTATTTTCTAATCATTCAACATTCCGGAGTCAATTATTCCGCTTATACTACGGTCCCCACATCTTGAGACGCTTCACGCAGTCAACGGTCGCAGCTTTGATGATGAAGCGGAAGAGGGGAGGGGCTACCGGGTGCTGGTTTTGTTGTCCGGTTTGTCGTCTCTGGGCATTCTGCTAACGCTAGCAGCGTCACGACACGTGTTTTTGACGTCATGACGTGCCATCGCCTGGGAAACGGATTATACTTCCAGTTAGTAAAAAAAAAAATAAAAAATGTACACGATACTACCCTTCTAACATTCATACACTAGACACTAGGATGAACTGGAGTCTTCTCACCATCCCAGCATCAGCGCCCGACCTCAACCTCGCTAACGCTCTCATAGCTGAACGAACACAAATCCCCAAAGCCAC
This sequence comes from Ictalurus punctatus, assembly GCF_001660625.3. Taxonomy (NCBI): domain Eukaryota; kingdom Metazoa; phylum Chordata; class Actinopteri; order Siluriformes; family Ictaluridae; genus Ictalurus; species Ictalurus punctatus. The sequence continues at coordinate 18,985,294 of NC_030439.2, read as the reverse complement.
GCCCTAAAATCTATCGGAAAGCCTTCCCGGAAGAGCGGAGCGCATTCTAATGGTAGAGACAGACTACATCTGGAATGAGATGTTCAACAAGCACATACAGGTGTGATGGAGGGCTCGAACCGGAACGTGAACACGCCACCTGTCAAACTCCTAATCAAACTCTAATCACATTCAGTTTCACTCTAAACGACGTTATGGATAAATTTAGCAGAATTTATTTTATCAGGTCGGACACGTCGCGAGTAAACCAGAACCAGCTAGTTTAGCGATTTACCAACGCGCTTAGGTTATTTAAAGAAACTCCACCCGAAGCAATTTACATATTCATCTTTATAATTAACATACGCTCTTAAACTGCGTCCAGAACCGAGTTGGGTTTTTAGTTTTAAACTTCTTCTCACTTCGGTTTCCGACGTCGGCCACGCCGCCGATCGCGGCGCCGGAGAGCGATGCGCCGCGGCGGCGCTTTAGTCCTTCAGTCCGTCCATCTCCTCGTCCGTAACAAAGCACTAAATTTCACGCCAACACCGTTGCGCTCGTCGTCTCGCAGATCGCCACGCGGCCGAACCGGATCTCTGCCGCGTTGCATTCTGGGGACTTTTGAGTCCGGGGCTTTGCTCCGACGTCGCTCATTAACATGACGCTCAAAAACGAGAAACGTCGCTCCTGCGCTTTTGTTTTTAAGAGCAAAATTGAGACGATTGAAATGGTTTAATTTGTCCCCGCCCTTGTAACCGCACTAGCGCTAACAGCGCCCCCACGTGGTGCGACGTCAGCGCCGGAGACAGCTGCAAACCGTTTACGGGAATAATAAAAATACAGCACGGGATCGACAAATGAGCAGCGCACACGTCACCGATTTCAAACATATTTAATGTGTTTGTGTAAGCTAAGCAAAACATCCATGTCCTCCCACTTGTGTACACACACACACACACACACACAAAAAAGGTTCGTTATTAAACAAAACAGGACCCACGTTTGTTTGCGTCATTTTAACAATTAAAACTTTATTGGAATGATACATGTTGCAAAATATTATTCTGTGTATTTTTTTTTAATTATTATTTTTTTGGCTTTTTAATTTTTTTTCATTTTTAATTTTTTTTTTTAATTTTTTTTTTTTTTTTTTAAACATACTCCATGTGTCTTACAGGGTTGTTCTTCCATCAAGTTCTCCAGAAGGTAAAATAATTAAGACTGTTAAAGGCAGAAGAATATACAGTATTGTTTCCCGAAAAAAGGTACAATTAGACCACACCATCACCATACCCGCGTCGGGAGGAAAAGAGTTTCTCGTTATTGAAAATACACTTAGAAAATATGACCAAATAAAGAAAATAAAGAAAAAAGTAAAAATCAACAAATGGTGGTGGTGTTTATTTATTTATTCTCTTCTCTTTTCATGGCTGTGATTTTAAAAAGGAACTAGAAGAGTGTCGGGACGCGGACGTGTACGAAGGCAAACTGACGCGTGGACTCGATGCGCGAGAAGCCGGTTGATGATGTGATGAAGGTGAGGAGGAGGAGAGGAGGAGATGGAGAGGCGTGTGACCGAGCGTGTTTTACCGTCGGATTTTCCGTTCCGTTGCGAGAGAACGAAGAGGACCCAGAGAGGGCGAGTGCGCCGGGAGAACCGCGCTAAACGGTCGCTCGTTTGCGTATTCTCGCTCTTGTTAGCGGTGCGGTCGGAGACGCGTTTAGATCTTTGGATGCTGGAAAACGCTGCTTTTCTTCATCACGTGTGCGGAAACGCCACCCCCGGATATCTCGGACCAGCTCCGGAACTTTCCACAAACCGCGTCGGGATACGAACGGCCCCAGAACCGATCCTGGATCGGTTTTACTTCAGGGAACGTCGGCTCAGGCGGGGTACGGCCTCTGCCTCGTGAAAATCCGAAGTATTATCCCCGCGGCCCGAGCGCGGATAGAAACGCCGCCACGCGCACGTCAACGAGCGTCCGTTTTTATTTCCAGCACGCGAGTATACAAAGCATAGCAGTGGAGCCGTTTCTCATATGGACATCCATTTTATGGCATTTAAAACAAACAAACAAAAATAAACAATGAAAGAAAGAAGGAAGGAAGGGAAGAAGAACATTCTAGGCGGGGGGAAAAACAAAACACAAAACTGAGGTGGTTAAATAAAGTGGAATTGACAACGAAACGATCTGAAGCGGTTTGTTTATTTCCTTGAAGGAAGCGCTCTAAAACCTACAGCTGGCGATGCTGCACAAGCGAACTACTTCATCGAGAACCACGATCGGCTCACGTGCGGCAGAACCGAGAAAACGCTACAGAGCTTTTCCTCAGACGTTCTTTTGTAGACTTGTGTGTTTAAAAAAACAAACAAACAAACAAACAAACAAACGAATAAGGTGACCATCCTGGATGCGACGGTGAGAATCCGAACCGGCCGACGCAAAACGAATCGAGGCAGAGATTAAAACCAGCTGCGCGTGTCGGAGCGTCACGGAGACCCGTTTAGATCATCTCTCGGGTTTAAGACGAAGAACTCTCGCTGAAGGTCCGTCCTCCACACACACACACACACACACACACCCACCCACCCTTGCGACTTTGCTTTTTTTGTACCCTCAACCAGAAGTCGTTATTTGAATCATGAGGCTTATGAAGCAGAAAAACTATGCAACACGTACAAACGAGACAAAAATGACACGCCGTTTCTCTCTTCACTCCGGAGCGAGTTCTTTCGCATCCCATTCGAAAGTGGGAGTTCGAATCTCGACAATGACGCAGCCATCAGCGGCTGGGAGCGAGAGACTCAAAAGCTAGACAAGCTCTCTCTCTGTCTGGGTGGGACGGGCATACTCTCTCTCTCTCGGTCTGTCTCTCTCTGTCTGGGTGGGACGGGCATACTCTCTCTCTCTCTCTCGGTCTGTCTCTCTCTCTGTCTGGGTGGGACGGGCATACTCTCTCTCTCTCGGTCTGTCTCTCTCTCTGTCTGGGTGGGACGGGCATACTCTCTCTCTCTCTCTCTCTCGCTCTCCCCCTCACTCTCTGGGTGGGACGGGCATACTCTCTCTCTCTCTCTCTCTCTCTCTCTCTCTCTCTCTGTGTCTGGGTGGGACGGGCATACTCTCACTCTCTGTTCTGTCAATCACAGAGACACAAACCAATCACGAGCATCGGTGTGCTCCAGTATGTGGAAGAGGGCAAACTGCTTCCGTGTGAAAGAGCGCTGCTCAGAAAATCCTGGTTTTTTTAAACATGATACGTAGATTAGATTATATTACAGTCCGATCGTTTCAGACGACGTAGTGATATCCGTCTAGCTCACATCGTTTCCGGCTCAGAAATCAGCAAAGCAGCCAGCTCGGACAAAACCGCTAAAGCTCCGCCCCTTTTATACAGCAAAGTTTCAGCAGAGAAGGGGAACTCTGTCAGCTTGAGGGCTTTAAAAAAAAAAAAAAAAAAAAAAAGGACGAATCCTTCAAGACGTTACTCGTTATAGCTCGAAACCAGTGACAACTTCTTGGTTATCCAGAGGACTTTCATCACTAATAACTACTCAGTAATGACTCCAAACAGCTGACTCTGACCAACCAGGTGGTACCCTAGGGCGTATTCACCCCTCACTTGGGGTTAAGACGTATTAGATGTAAATGAGGGCCGGGCAAGCAGGAGGACACTTCCTGAACCCGGCTCGGAGAACAAGAACGAGGATTCTGTGACGATTTCCACACTATGGGGAGGGGGAAAAAAATGGCTCCCTTCAACTCCAGCAAAACACCTGCTCGCCGTCTCGGCGTTGCTCGGACAGATTTGGGATGGGAAGATGCAAAAGGGTAAATAAAAATAAAATTAAAAAAAAATTCAAAACAGGGAAGCAAGACAACAGAGCAGAGTGTGTGTGTGTGTGTGTGTATGTGTGAAAGAAAGAAAGAGACGTGTAAAAAAAAAAAAAACAAACAAAAAAAACTGCTATGATGGACGCACTTTGATTCAGTACCAGGGATGAAGCTCTGTGTGTGTGTGTGTGTGTGTGTGTGTGTGTGTGTGTGTGTGTGTGTGTGTGTGTGTGTGTGTGTGTGTGTGTGAGAGAGAGAGAGAGAGAGAGAGAGAGAGAGAGAGAGAAACACAAAGAACCGACCACCCCTCGACCCAGATGACCCTCATTACGACTCTGAAAGGAGATGAAAATGGACAAATATAATAATTATAACTAAGAAGAACAATAAGTGATGAACGATCTCGAAAGGCAACACTGCTGACTTTCTTGGGACATTTTTTTTAAACCCCGCCTCCTCCTCTCTCTTTTGTGTGTGTGTGTGTATAATAGTGTGTGTGTGTGTGTGTGTGTGTGTGTGTGTGTGTGTGTGTGTATACAGAAGAAGGGGGGCTCTACATTGGTGTTGTTCTTGTTGTTTACTGAATACAGACTCAAGTCCAGTCCATCATCATCATCATCATCATCTCTCTCTCTCTCTCTCTCATTCACTCTATCTTTATCTTCATCTCTCTCTCTGCTGCCCCGCCCTCCACATCGCTCCGTCGCTCTCTCCCTCCGCCTCTCCAGGCTGGATCTAGAACTCTGCAAACTCCTTTGCGCATTTTTCCGAGAAGGACACCCGGATTTCCTCTTCCTCGTAGTCGTCGAAGTTGCTGGTGTCGCCCGGACCTTTGCACTTCGGGATGAAGGGGGCCTCGACCTAACACACACACACACAGAGAAATTATGTTGGGTTTCTGGGACGTGTATCCACAAAAAAATTTAAGACTAAAAAAGTGGACCATTTAGGGGGGGGAAAAAAAAAAAAAAAAAAAAAAAAAGAGTCTTGGTCTTACTTTAAAAAGGTGCAAAAGAAAATAGAAAATGTCATTAAGCTCCATATTCAAATGGACAAAACGTGATGAAACGCCCTCTAGGGGTGACATTCCAGTGGTGATTATGTGATTAAGTACCCTTTAGGGTGCCCTTCCAGTAGAAAATGTGATGAATTGGTCTATTCAAATGGACAAAAACGTGATGAAATGCCCTCTAGGGTGCCCTTCCAGTGGAGAATATGATGACGTGCTCTACTGACATGGGAAAATGAGTGAAATGCCCTTCTAGTGGAGAATACATCATGAAGTGCCCTATAGGGTGCCCCTACATTCTCTAATGGCTGCCCTTCAAATAAATAAAAAAAGTGCTCTCTGGGGTGCTGCTACATGATGAAATGCCCTCTAGGGTGCCCTTCTAGTGGAGAATATGTGGCGAAGTGCCCTCTAGGGCTCCCCTACATGCCCGAACGTCTGCCTATACGGACAAAACTCTCTGGGCTGCTGCTACACGTGATAAAACGTGACGAAATGCCCTCTAGGTTTCCCTTCCAGAGGGGGCTGCAAAGTAGAGATCCGGCTATCTGGGGGTTATAGTGAAGCGAGCCAGACTGACCTTCCTCTGATAGATGGCGATCCAGTCGGTGGTGGCGAACCACTTGTGACCCTTGATGTCGTTGACGCCGTTCTTGAGGTTGCCGAAGCGCTTGGTCAGGTCCACCTGGAGCAGGTTCCTCAGCAGGTCCTTCAGGTCTGAGCTGAAGTGGGAGGGGAAGCGCACCTGGAGAGAGGAGAACGGAAGAACGTGAGGAACGTTGGAGCAGCACCGATCCCAAATTTCATCTGTAGAGTCTCCCGCGAACTATTCCCGAACGAAATCAAGCGGTGCTCTGTTCACCTATTTTAGATTCTTTCCGATTTTTATTATTTTACTCGGTTCGACCTCTTACACCTAAATCCTTCTACCTGAAAACAAGAAGGTGGTTTTAAGAAAGACGAGAAGCACACAAACCGTGGGACAGAAGGAATATAACTCGGGAAAAGGAAAGAGGAGAACAGGAGAAAGGGGTTTTCCGAGAAGGGAACGACGAGATCCACTCTGAAGAGTGAGTTGGCGAACCGGAAAACCACAACTCGGAAGAACGAACCATAATCAGGTAGAAGGAGGACTACGATCGGTAGAAAGAACCGGAACATACACGCGACCAGCCATTACATTAAAACCACTGACGGGTGACTATCATCGATCATCTCGTTACGGAGGCACCTGTCAAAGGGGTGGGACATACTGTATTTATCAGGCAGCAAGTGAAAAGTCAGTTCTCGAAGTTGACGTGTTGGAAGCAGGAAAAATGGGCGAGTGTAAGGATCTGAGAACGGTGGCGAGACGACTGGGTCAGAGCGTCTCCAAAACAGCAGGTCATATGGGGTGCTCCCGGGATGCAGTGGTTAGTACCTACCAAAAGTGCTCGAAGGAAGAACAACTGGTGACCCAGAGACGGGGTCATGATCGCCCAAGTCTCACTGACACACGTGAGGAGCGAAGTCTAGCCCGTCTGGTCCGATCCCACATTAGACCTGCTGTAGCGCAATTTTCTGAAAAAAGTAAACGCTGGGTCTGATAGAAAGGAGTCAGAACACACAGTGCATCACAGCTTGCTGCGTGTGGTGCTGTGTATCTGCAGAGAACAGGGTTCTCGGTCAGAGAACCCACGCTGACCCCCTGTACACCACCACCTACAATGGGCTTCAGAACTGGACCATGGAGCAGTAGTAGAAGGAGGCCTGGTCTGATCAATCACGTTTTCCTTTACATCGTGTGGACGGCCGGGTGTGTGTGTGTGTGTGTGTGTGACTTACCTGGGGAAGAGAAGCACCAGGATGTACTATGGGAAGAAGGCAAACTGGTGGAGGCAGTGTGATGCTCTGGGTAATGTTCTGCTGGGAAACCATGTGTCCTGGCATTCCTGTGACACGTACCGCCTACCTAAACATTGTTGCAGACCAAACACACCCCTTCACGACAACGGTACTACCTAACGGCAGTGGCCTCTTTCAGCAGGATAATGCGTCCTGACACGCTGCAAAAATTGTTCGGGACCGGTTTGAGGAACCCGACAAATAGCTCATGGTGTTGACTCGGCCTCCAAATTCCCCAGATCTCAATCCGCTCGAGCGTCTGTGAGACGTCCCGGACAAAAGTCCGATCCACGGAGGCCCTACGTCACACCTTACATGACTTAAAGGATCCGCTAACGTCTTGGTTCCAGATACCACAGCACACCTTCAGAGGTCTTGTAGAGTCCGTGCCTCGACGAGTCAGAGCTGTTTTAGTGGCACGAGGAGAGGAGGACCTACACGATGTTACGCAGGTGGAATTAATGTTATGGCTGATCGGTCTATCTAGCAGAGAAATAAGAACGTAAGGGAAAACAGAACGGGAGGAGGAGAATGATCAAGTAGAGAAAGAGGAGAAGCGTACTACGATATGAGAACCACACTTACAGAAGGGGAAGAGGAGAAGGAGTAGTAAAAAAAATAAATAAATAAAAGAGGAAAAAGAGTACCACGCTCAGACAGGACGGAGGGAAGCGGAGAACCGTACTGGGAAGCACAGTTAGGAATAAACAGGAAGTAAAACAAAAACGCATGTCGTAAGCATTCTCAGATTATTTTTTCGAATGAAAGTTTAGGTGTTTATTACCGAGTGACTTTATTTCCTGAACCGATGGAGATTTGGAGTAAATCAGGAACGACTCACGGCTGAAAGGTTGCTCGGGGCTATCCTCCACTCACCTTGCCTGAGACGATCTTCTCGTAGATCTGAATGGGCTGGTCAGCGAAGAACGGGGGATATCCGGCAGCCATCTCGTAAATCAGCACGCCCAGAGCCCACCAGTCCACCGCTTTATTGTAGCCCTGAGAGAGAGAGAGAGAGAGAGAGAGAGAGAGAGAAGGAACCTTCAGAACCTAGCTCAGAAGTTACGTTTCAGAGACTCGGGCGTGTTCGTGCGTGTACGTACTTTACTGAGGATAATTTCTGGAGCCAGGTACTCTGGAGTTCCGCACAGTGTCCAGGTCCGGCCCTTTACACGCTTGGCAAAGCCAAAATCTGTAACCTGTAGGAGAGAGGTAAAGACCTGAAGAACTGAAAGTTCTACACATGATCACATGCCTTTATTGATCACGTAGACATTACAGCACAGTGAAATTCTTTTCCTTCGCATATCCCAGCATGTCAGGAAGTTGGGGTCAGAGCGCAGGGTCAGCCATGATACAGCGCCCCCTGGAGCAGAGAGAGTTAAGGGTCTTCCTCAAGGGCCCAACAGTGCAGCTTGGCAGTGCTGGGGCTCGAACCCCCGACCTTCCGATCAGTAACCCAGAGCCTCGACCGTCAAGCCGCCCCACAAGACGTGTGTTTTAAGCTACTCTCACTCACACGGGAACTGTGCTGCTTTTCTTCCCCTCATTCCAATATTACCCAACATCACGCTTACGACACCGATCAGAGGTTCCTCTCAGCGCTCCTGAGGTCACCGCAAAGTCAGCGTTTCTATACACAGGTACTCGTATGACGTTCCACATCAAAAAAACTTTTTTTTTTTTTTAAAAGTATAATCGTTGATGTGGCAAAGTTTTTATTTTGTTAAGAGACGTTTATTTAACATTTACGGAAGGAGTCGCGAGTGTCGGCGCTTTGTAACAGTTTTGGTAACAAAGTTTCCCAGAACAGTGAATGATTGACAGTCGCATAGCTGTTGCTGTACTGCCCCTTTGGAAGCCCCGCCCAACACCCCTCATCGCAATCTGTCGCATTGCTCCGATTTTCTCGCTATAAAGATACGTGTGTGTGTGCGCGCGTGTGTGTGTGTTTACCTGTATATAGCCCTGCTGATCGATGAGCAGGTTCTCAGGCTTAAGATCTCGGTAAATGAGGTCGAGCGAGTGAAGGTATTCAAACGTCAGGACTATCTGCGCGGCGTAAAAGCGAGCGTGAGGCTCACTACAAAGAGAAAAAGAAGAAGAAAAGAAAAAAAACAAGAACAAGGATTTAAACATCATTACATCCTTGAAGGTATTCTTCCAAGACTTATTTGATATTTTTTGTGGACTGCGCGTATGCAGACAGATGCAAAATTATTGGCCCCCTTGGTAAAAATGGGTGTGGTTATATTTTTTATATTTATTAAAAAAAAAAGGAGAGAATAAGAAGGAAAGGTCGTCGTGGTTAATAAGCTTAATCTCACATTGCAGTAATGAGTAATCTGACCTTTAACTGAAGCATATTTATTCCACGAAAAAAAAAAAAAAAAAGAAGAAAGAAATGAAAATACATTACGACAAACCTCTAAAAATTCTTATATACCGAGTTCTTCTACACTTTACTAGGAACGCCTGTACATTCGTGCAGTTATCCGATCAGCCAATCACGTGGCGGCAGCGCGGCGCCGTCAAGAGCGTCAGTTAATCTTCAGATCAAACATCAGAAAGGGGAAAATGTCTGATCTCTGTGACGTTAACCGTGGCGTGGGTGTTTGTACCAGAAGGGCTGGTCGGAGTGTTTCGGACGGCAGCGTTTTAGGCTCGACGTGTCTCTGAATCTACAATCGGACGCCACCGCCATGCCGACAAACCATGTTTCACCCGACCAGAAACGCAAGTGTCTGGAGTTTTCCTGCTTTTATGGTCAGATGAATCAAAAATGAGCTTTTTGACAACTGGTTTTGGCGGAAAAAGAAGAAGAAGAAAAAAAAACCCTAATCCACTGCTGTTAAACAGGGGCGGGGCGATAGAACAGAAACATCCTATACACGATACACAATATGTATCATGATATATGGGCTGGATAACTAAACAGTGTTGCGTTTATTTAAAACAAACGAACAAACAAACAAAAAACACGCCTACAATATCTCAAAAAAAATAATTCCGACTCATTTGGATAAATTCGAACAAATTTCAGGACAAAATCTTAGCGCGACGTCTTTGTCGAGTCTAAATACTATTAAAAAATGTTTTTAAAACGCTTTCATACCTGCAGCATCTCGTCAAAGAAAAGTATCACGACGTCATTTACCACGAGATGGAAGTTACACGGGTATAAGCACGGTGTGGCGGAGGAACCCCGTGAAGACTCCCGGACATTCCAAGGAGATTATAAATGAAAACCAGCGCTGCTTCTGCCGTGAGGTTACAACCGGGACGCCACTTGTATTCTTCCAACCGCCCGAAAATGATTCAGTGACCTCCGACACGGTTTATAGCTCACGCTAATAAACTTTTACAGCCGGGGTTGCCAAGAATTCCCCGGCTTTTTCACCGCATTCGCGTTTCTTGTATCCGATACTGATCGAACGCTTTCTATAAACGCAATGTCTATATAATGAACCGTATTCATAATGCATGCATAAGGCATTAGATTATACACACGGTCATGATTATTTAAGGAAGATGCATTATTACACAGTACGCCGCGACGACGCTTTACGAGACGATACGAATAGGCGCGTAGTTCTTTACAGCTAGTGTGCGGTTCCCCCGCAGATTGGTGCAGGAGACTCACCTGAACCTGCCGATTCTCCTCAGATGAGAGAACATCTCCCCTCCTGGAACATACTCCATCACCATATACAGGTTAGTGTTGTCCTGAGGAGCAGAGACACACGGTTAGCCTGGACATCAGCAGTGTCGTCACTACTACACCAAGCATAAAGGAATACCAACAAGCTGCACCGGTTAACCCTTTCATCTATATAGTGTCCGCTCTTACACGCTCAATTTAAAAATATAAGTATATACAAGTTCTCCAAATCAACTGAGCATTAATATGCAAATTAAAGATCTGCATGTCTCTAGAGGATCTGGCGCTCTCAATCTGTACCAACATTCCGCATCAAATTAAAACTAAATTCATTCATTCATTCATTCAAGTAAAAATGTTCTTGTGCCTTCTTTTTTTGTTTTTGTTGTACTCGCAGACAATCTTGTTTACTTTTCAGACACGAGTAACAGTTACGCAGAGCCACGTATCCGTACGCAGTTTAAAGCGGAAATGCGGACCCCGTGCGAAAGGGTTAAGGAAGTCTGTGCGGTCTCGCGTGCTTCACGTTCAAGTACCGTCGGAACATTTCAGATCTTTTTCGCCGTTAATTTAGCCTCTTACGGTGCGGCCGAGTCGCGTCGGAAAGGTCACGAGTGTTTACGAGATGAACGCAACCTACAAAGTCGGAATTACGAGTGGGGAAAGTCGGGTTTCCGAGTCGGAGGGGGGATCGGAGTGTTCGCTCGTCTCAGGAGCGGATTCGAGTTATCGTGCGCTTGGTACGGTGACACGCAGGTCGCTTCCGGAGAAAACCCAAGAATTAAACGATGCAGTCTGTTAGGAATCGATCCGAACACCTTGAAGGAGTGCTCCAGCCGGACGAGGAAGGGGAAGCTAACAGCCTGCAGGATGCGTTTCTCGTTCAGTGTGTGTTCTATCTGTTTCAGCTTGACCACCTGAAAAGACAAGACAAACAGCCAGCAGAGTTACACACACCCCCCAAGTAGCCACAACATACACACACACACACACACACACACACACACACACACACTTTCCAATCACCACCACCTTTAAAATTATTTTTAGATTTAACAATCTTAGTACGATTTCTTTCAGGTTTACTTTTAAACCCCATTTAAAAATAAAAATAAAAATGCGGTTTGTGACTATTTTCAGACACGTTTTATGTTTTGTTTAATCGCATTCCTAATAAATATACATAACTGATGCTAACTAAATATCTGTCTAACGTTAGCTTTACGAGGGCGGGACTTCCATTTCGGTTAATAGAGGAGAGTTCGAAACAACGTCCGTCAACCGTTCCAGATTTATATATCGATCCGTTCATCCGTTTTTATCACTGGGAGGAAAAAAGGACAAAAATTCTTTTTGAGCGACAACTCAGAGCAACGTACTCCGGTGTTGAAACGCGCAAAAGTTCCTGCGCAGAGACAGGGGAAAAAAAAAAAAAAAAAGTTCCTACGCAGAAACAGTAAAAATAAATGAATAAAAAGTTCCTACACAAAAACAGTAAAAATAAATAAAAAAAGTTCCTACGCAGAAACAGTAAAAAATACATTTAAAAAAATAAAAAGTTCCTACGCAGAAACAGAAAAAATAAATAAAAATATAAAAAGTTCCTACGCAGAAACAGTAAAAATAAATAAAAAAATAAGAAGTTCCTACGCAGAAACAGTAAAAATAAATTTAAAAAAATATAAAAAGTTCCTACGCAGAAACAGTAAAAAATACATTTAAAAAAATAAAAAGTTCCTACGCAGAAACAGAAAAAATAAATAAAAATATAAAAAGTTCCTACGCAGAAACAGTAAAAATAAATAAAAAAATAAGAAGTTCCTACGCAGAAACAGTAAAAATAAATTTAAAAAAATATAAAAAGTTCCTACGCAGAAACAGTAAAAATAAATAAAAAAAATAAGAAGTTCCTGCGCAGAAACAGTAAAAATGAATATATAATCTTTCTGTGGCAGTTTTTCGTTTGTCACCCGTTGGACCCGAGTGGTAGGTTTGTTTTTCCGACACTGCATGAAAATGAATGCTGCTGTTAATCACTGGCATCATCAAAGACTACAACATTCAAAGAAAATAAAATCGGCTGATCATTTCGTATATATAAAATAACGACTATTTTTCTTTTCTCATCAAAAAAAAAAAATCTGTGGCATTTATGAAAACAAACCGGCGTGAATAAAGGGTAAAAATTCTGAAAACGAATGAATGTTTCAATATTTGAATTATGATCAGAACTGATGCTGGTAAAAATAAGTAAGTAAGTAAATAAATAAATATTTAAATCGACGTCAGTGAAAGTGGAAGAATATATTCATCTAATATTTTTATGGACGGTTTTTAGACACTGACATTCTCGTCCTTTATGGACCTGTAACTTTTTTTTTTTTTTAAAAATTGGCACACAAAGAAAAAAAAACATGGGGTGGAGTGAACGATATGAACTGATACTGGGGGTTCCTGAGAGGAGAAAGCTTTAATACGGTTCTCTTCCCCGACCTTCTGTTTGTCGAGGATCTTCATGGCGAAGTGCTGTCCCGATTCTTTGTGCTTGACCAGCATGACTCGACCGAAGGAGCCCGTGCCCAGCGTCTTCAGCCTCTCAAACTGGTCCAGAGACGCGGTGTTCTGGGGAAAAGAGATACTACGTAACACACGGCACGTACACAAAGTACTATACGTATCTAGACAGAACAAACCGCAGTGTGTGTGACAGATAGAAGAATTCAGCTGATAAACCAGCTCCCTCCCCCATCCATCCATACACACCTCTAAGGATAGAAACAAACTAAAACATCACTCCTACACTTCAGCGCTTGTCCACTAGGTGGCACAGTCCGCCTCGTTATACTCCATGGGCAATCGACAGGCTTTTTTTTTTTTTTTTAAACCTGCTGATTGGATTTTTTAAGCTTCGAGCTTTCCTTGATCCTCTTCTCTCTCTAGATCGTGCCTTTTCTTTTACACTCCTCACATGTTGCACGTTACAGAGCCTCTGTATAGCGCTGTAATCGAATTATAACTCACGTAACAATGTTCTAAAGCTTTAAGAAAGGAACTTGAAGTACACGCGTACGAATGTGACACTAGGGCTGGGTGATATATCGATATAACATCGAGATCGTGATAAACGACGACGCGATACGCTTTCCCGAGATATTGAAAATCCCCACCGGGCGGCTGAGAAGCGTACGCTGTCGTTATTATACAGTACGAGAGCGGCCTCTAGAGGCGAAATAAAAACTTTTCGTTGTGTTATTTGAAGTGTTTTTTTTTTTTAAATGATAATTTTAGACATCTATATTTCGGTGTGTTATTTGGAGTGTTTTTTTTCCCCGTTCAGTTTGGATGTACATCTTTTATTTACTTTAATATTTATTAATAGTTAAGATATATTCATTTCACTTTGAAAAGTACCGTACATTTTCACAGTGCAGTCGGTGCTGTTTATTTTTGTAATAACGTCCAGCACTATTTGACCGAGTGTTTCGTGTTCGTTCAGTACCACGTTTAAAAACTATCGTTTGATTAATCGGTTATCGGCAGGTAGATCCCGCCCGGCTCAGCGATCGCTATCGGGAGACCCCCACAAGGAAAATCCCTTGCACGGACTTACCAGCCTAGCGAACGTTCCCGTACGTCGGGTTTCCAAGTCGGACCGTGAACGTTTAAACACACGTTCCTCTTAGAACGCTCCGCTGTCGTCGCGATTGTCATCATGGACCGCGTCTCAGATTAAAAACCCTGACCTTACATTAGTCACTAATCTAGAATCTCCACAAGGCTGGAACACTAAACACAGCGTTCAGCGGGTTTGAAGGTGACGTGAGAGGTTTTTAAAAAATGAAATCAAACACGTGTCAAGTATTCAGTCTAGGCTAGTACACGCGAGGATGCGATTCGAGACACGACACTAGTTCGAGGAAGGCGGACGGGTACGTCGGTCCGTTTTTATTACTGAACCGCACTAGCGCGGCGTGTCCGGACAGCGGAAAAGACTCGAAGAACGCGCGACCGATTTATTTAATTAAAACGGGAACGTTTCGAAAATATTAGCCCCCAAAAATCCCTCCTCGATGTTCGGAAATAACCGTATACAAACTAAAGAATGAAATGAAAGACAGATTTCTAGAAGATAATCTTCGTTAAATCGTAACCGCGATGCTACGAGACGTCGGAGCCGTGACGACACTGACATCGTCGACTCACCGAGCGAGCTTTTAATGACTTTCACAGATGCTATTAACCACATGGTGTGCGTGTGTGTGTGAGAGAGAGAGAGAGAGAAAGGAAAAGGCTTACCTGTGCCGGATTCTCCCATTTCTTAAGGAAATCTTCTTTGGCTTTGGCGAGAAACTCCTTCACTGTAAAGAGAGACGTTAGTCAATTCCGTTTGTTCAAACAGGGTTAAAGGGAAGAGTAGCTTCAGACACAGACGGAGTAAAGACACACGCTCGAGCAGGAAGCTGCGGATACACACCTCCCTCTCACACCCAGACACACACCACATCGGAGTGTGTGCGGGTATATTTTATACACCACCACCACACATGCGTATAGGATTTTAGGATCGCAGAACTGAACGTGGAATCGCGCGGACTCCGGGATATCCCGCCGCGCTCGCCGTTTCTTAAAGTCACGGCAGATTTTCCGCAGATTCGGGCCGGGACGCGTCACGCGACGCCGTCGTGACGCACGTTCGGCCAAAGCCCTCCGAGACTCATGAGTACAGCTAAAAGGTCTCGTTTACTAACAGACGTCACTGCGGGGAAAAAAAACTACGGGGAAATAAAATGCAGGAACATTACACATTTTTGGCCGCAACGATCACAAAAAACCTACCTGAAATCCTGCATGGACGGACACACACACACACGTACGTGCACACACACACACACAGCTAGTCCCTTTCCTCTGTGCAGATGTGAGAAATCCTCTGGTGAGGTTGTTCCTGTTGCATCACGCCCTGAAGGGTTTTCTTCCTCTTTATCCCACAGCGACGTTCGTTAAAGAACAACATTCTGCATTTCTTATCCATTTATAGCTACATTTAATGTATGAAGAGATTACTCCTGTTCTCGCTGCAGTACAGCCGCTACAAACGGCCGTTCCCTCCCCAGACCCCCCCCCTCTCTCTTTTCTCTCTCTCCCCCCCCACCCCGAGTAATAAGACCAAAGAAACCCCACTGAAGATGACCTCTGTCCTAACGTGACCGTTACAGAGCGCCGAAACTGGAGACTCCTTCCATGAGCGTTACACGGACGTCTCCGTACGGGGAACGCAGCATCAGAACGAAACGTTAGAGCGAGCGCGTTAATATAAACCTGCACTACTGTCAGGGACGCTGGGGTAGAAAATTCATCCACACCTTACGCGCAAGCAGAGAGGTATTAAATCACGAATAAGCACGAAGTAGAGGCATCCATTTTGCCCCCCCACCCCCCCACTTTGTAGCTCGGACGTGTCGAGAACGACGTGATCCTGAGCTCCGACTTCCCAACGTGTAATCTAATAATCTCTAATCTCTCTCGCTCTCTCGCTCATACACACATAATCCAACACTTCCTGTTCCCACCAAGACGGAGTCAAATCAATAGCAGCTGGCACCCTGTGTATGTATACACACACACACACACACACACACACAGTGTTTGTATACAAGAGTACACTCAAAACGTTTAAAACGACGGACTATGCAGAGTTAGTTACTAAGTGTGCCTGCTAGTACACACACACACACACACACACTAAAAAAGGGCATGCAGAAGGAAGTACACACATCCACACCCCCCCCCCCCCCCCCTTATCTTTATAGGCCTAATGGCTGTGTGGGAACGTCGCGATTCCCGGCCCTTCCCCGCTCCTCTACTCCGCTCGCCCGAGGGAACGCCAGGCCGCTCCGAACCCTCGGGGGAGAACGACTCTGCAGCGAGAGTCTGCACGAAGCCTGAGGGAAGTATTTCGACTCTGCACAGAGACGCAGCGAGTGTGTACACTCGCAAAGCACGCATGTAAAGGGCATAAGTGTGTAAACACACACACTCGCACGCGGCCGATCTGAGGGAAAGCATAAGACGTTATCTACTACGGTCATAACTTCCCATGCAGCTTGGCGCTCTCGGGACTACGCCTCTTCCTCCATCTCAACTGCCTCTCTCTGCGCCTCACTCTCTCTCTCTCTCTCCCTCACTCTCTCTCTCTCTCCCTCACTCTCTCTCTCTCTCCCTCACTCTCTCTCTCTCTCCCTCACTCTCTCTCTCTCTCCCTCACTCTCCCTCTCTCTCCCTCACTCGCTCTCTCTCTCCCTCACTCGCTCTCTCTCTCCCTCACTCGCTCTCTCTCTCTCTCTCTCTCTCTCTCTCACACGCACACACACAGGGTTCTGTACATGGGTGAGGTCTGACATTTCTACTTGATTTAGATAAGTGAGAAGGGAGGGGGAGCAGCAGCCAGAGACCAAAGTTCATACACACACACACACACACACACACACACACACACACACACACACACACAGCGCTGTCTCTGACACTCGACTATATCGATCACAACAGGGGTCCGATATCATATCGCGATACTCGACGCTCACATGATAGACAAACTGGCGGGAAAACACCAGTGTCACGAGAAAAAATAATAATAATCTGAAGAAAACTCGCATGTCCACACACAATTTATACACGTCAACGACTTTAAACTGAAAGCCGAAAAAACAAACAAACAAACAAACAAACAAACAAAAACACACACCACTAATAATTTGAATAAATTCTAACTATAAATTTGACCATTTCAGCGGTTCAAAATTTAAACATCATATCAGCTGCTATGAATCTTTTTAATAATCGCCATCCATTTATTTATTTATTTATTTAAAGGTCCCGATGCCGGCGAGATCTCTATACGGAAAAGTGTCCCGCGACATAATTTGTCACCACGTCGATGTATTCCGTCGTCGTCGCGGCGGACGACGAAACCAAGAGCGTCGCCGTCCCTCCCCTCCCCTCCTTATTCGCGGTGAGCGACGAGCCCCGGCGCCCCCCGCTGCACGGCGAAGAAAAATGAGAGAAACGATGACCACCCCCCACCTCTCCACCCCTTTCACCCCCAAGATCTGGGACTGACTGCGTTTACGTTCCATACGTTTCCAGACTTGTAGGAGACCCATGGAAACTCTTCTCCCTTACCTTCACCCAGCACCACCGGACCCTCCGACCCCCCCGGCGCTGCCTCAGAGGCTCGAGACAACGCCGCCGATGATGATGATGATGCTGCCGTCGACTCCCCCCTCTTCCCGCCGTGCCTCCTGGAGCTCTTACGGTCACACATGAGCATCCGGTACGCTCTTCCTCGTCGTCCTCATAAAAGCAGCCTCATGGCCCTGACACGGACGCCCAGTCCGAGCCGCGGTGCTGGATCTTTCCACGCAGGACTACACGCTCGCCACCCGGGCGGATCAATCGGACCCGTGCTCCATTTGTATCACTATTTATTCTACACACACACACACACACACACACACAGCGCTGTCTCTCACACTCAGCTATATCGATCACAACAGGGGCCCGGTCACCGAGGGGAGGGGCGCGGCCTCCGCAACAGATTATTTCCAACGAGACGGGAAACAAACATCGTTCCAAGAGCTGACAGGTAGCGAGGATTTGTGAGTGGCTGTATAATCAAAATGCGTATGTGCATACGTATGTGTGTGTGTGTGCGCGTGTGTGTGTATGAGAGAGAGAGAGAACGTTCACGTACTCGTCGTCCTCCACTCGTTGGTAGTTCACAATCAATCGCATGGATCGATCGGTGCAGCTCCAGGCCACCGAGCCACGCCGTGACGCCAACCGAAAGGGTCAAACAGGACGGATCGCGCCGATTACAGCCGGATCCTCCGCTCCGATTGGTCAGGAGGCGTCGCTTAACTTTCTAATAGAACGGCAGCTCTGACCGCAAAGCGAACGACAGGCTCTCGTTCGAACGCGTTATCGTTCCTATAGCAACGAGCTCATCCGCGGGGAGCTTGACGGCAGAGCGTCCAAACACGTCTGACTCTTAAGGAGACGTGCGTTTAACATATACAGACGTCTAGACGTTTCCGGGAACACGACTAGCTGCGATTTTATAGTTTCATTAACGTTTTCTCACGTCGCTGGCGCTTTCAGGATATTGTTGCTGGAATCGAGCTCAACTGTCCGGCCAAACCAGTGGGAAAAGCATGGAAACGCTCCAGATTAGACACTGGGGTAATGGTGGTGGAAAAAGGCTATCGAGCAGCAGTGCCAATCCTCACACACACACACACACACACACACACCACACCGAGTCATGCACAAAGGAAATAAAGAGCAGTGCTCATTTGCAGGGCAAAGACAGAGAGCGAGTAAAAAGAAACTGAAACGCAGAAAAGAGCAACGAAAAAGAACGTCTGAGAGAGCGATAGCAAAGACAGAGAGAGAGAGAGAGAGAGAGAGAGAGAGAGAGAGAGAGAGAGAGAGAGAGAGAGAGAGAGAGAGAGACCCTCTTACACAAGCCTCTCAGTGGTAAATAACTAACCCCTTCCTCCTCCGGTTCCGATGCCGGTAGTCGTCTCTCCAGTCCCGTACACAACCACAATTTTATTGCTGAGCTCCGCTAATGTCCAGTAACATTTATTTATTTATTTATTTTAAAATACACCTGTATTGGTGATACACACGACTCCGAATAGACTCTCGTAGCATCTAAACATCGCATCATCATCACAGTAGCATAAACCAGCCGGACCAGGATTTCGCGATTTTGCGATCGCAGACACGAACGTGAAAAGAAAAAAAAAATAATAAAAATAAATAAATAAATAAATAACATTAAAAAAAACAAAAAACAAACAAACAAAACAAAACAAAAAAAACACGAGTGATCCCTGGAATATCCGGAGGAGCTTGCGATGTTCTCCCGAAATGCCCGCAGATTGTCGCCAAGACGCGACGTGCGGCGTCGTCACGTTCTGCGCGTTCACTTCTTCGAGTCACGCGAGTTGAACGCGAGTACAGCCGAGAGGTTGTTCCGTTTTATTAACGAACAGCACCGCGAAAGAGTGTTTAAGTGATTTCCCATGGTGGTGGAGGCGACAACAACAACAACAACAACAACAACAACAAAAAAACCCAGCGCGAGCAAACTTTTGGAAAAAGCCGCAGCAAAATCGAACGTTTTTGGCCGCGACAATCACAATAAATAAATACGGTATAACAGCAAATAATTTATATGTTTTTGATGTTTGTTGGTAAACGAGACCTTTCAGCTGTACTCGTGCTCGACGCACGTGAATCGACGAGCGCTTTGGCCCGGATCTGCGGTAATTCTGAAAAACTGTAAAAAGCTCCTCCGTATAGCGCGGCGCTCGCTCGGTTTCGCCGCGATTCCGTTTGCGTTAATCACAAAAATCCTGGATTTCCACATCGAGGGTCGTCTTGGCGACAACTAGAAAGGCAACACCTGGATGTTTTATCCGGCACTACAACCAAGGTAGACTTCGTTATAAACCATTATATTGATTATAAAAAGCCACCCGAAAATCGAAGTATCTGCTTCGAGTTCTTCAGAGCCGTGCCGATGTGTTTCAGGACACAGCTGGACTTGCTGTAGATCTATAAACCCTTGGCCCTGGCGCACAAAGTCTGAAGGTAGTACCGCAGCAGAAAGCAAAAAGGCTTACGTGGAAAACCGTACAGTTCAACTCTGATTTCAGAAGTCGTAAAACACAAGGCTGTCGTCGAGATAGAACAGCACGTTCGAACGACATAGATTGGAAAGACTCGGCAATTTACACAAAATAAATAAATAAAAAACTGTAACCTTGAGGCTCCGGTGCGAGAACTAAAATAGAAAACGCCGGACCTTAAACCTGGTCTCGGGAGAGCGATTATTGTTTGGTGTAGGTGGGGAAACCGGGGCCGTTTTTCTTTTTCTTTCTTTCACTGAACTACGCCTTTAAGTAATCCGACCCCATTCGAGTGGAGTACAGGATGCCAATCGAGGACCGACAACTAAACAGATATCTGTTGCGCAACTCAACACGGACTGTAACCCACAGATATATTTATTTATAGACGCTGCAAGAGCTCCACCTTGACAGCATGTCAAATCGCATCGTGAAGGCCTGCAAACAAAAAGTCGTTCGTGGGTTACGAAACGTGCCGCCGTCGGATTTTTTGGGGAAGTATGCGAATCATAAAAAAAAAAAAGAAAAAAAAAAAAAGGGAGTGAGATCGGAGATGAAAAGGACTTTTGAGTTTCGACTGGTAGTCCCAGCACCACGAGCGCCTGCTGATCTGATCGAGTAAAAAAAAAATATTTTAAACGTTTCAAACACGAGACTGAGTTTTGGACAAAATCCTACAGGTGCTGATGGACTGATGGATTGATAGCACCTTGTCCAGCGTAAGAGAAGAGAGGGAGGGAGGGAAGGAGGGAGAGCCCAGAAAGCAGGACACACTGACAGATCTCCATGGGAGACAGACACACGGCCTCGCTGGAACTCCTACGTGAAACGGCCAACACCAGGCAACAGAGCAAACATTAGACGGTGAATAAAAAGGGCTTTGTGTGTGTGTGTGTGTGTGTGTGTGTGTGTGTGTTGGCAGAGCCACATCAGTCCACTGAGCTTCAACTGCAAAGTGTATTAAAATCATCTAATCCGCTCTACAACGCCCCAGCTTACAGAAGCTTTCCACCAGGACTCTTTTTAACTAAGCTGCTAGATTGCTGATTGAGGAAAACAACAACAACAACAACAACAACAACAACAACAACAAGCAAAACACGACAATCGCACAAGAACTCCAGAACTGCATGACTTGATCATCTCACACACCCCCCAAAAAACCTAACCTCTTGTTCGGCTCCTCCTCCCGCCGTCCCACCCGATCGCGAGTCGCCTCGGCAGAGCGTCGGACTCCACCTCTACAAGCATGCTCTCTAAACCGAGCCACTCACTAGAGACGAAGGCTTGCGGGTCATCCCGGGAGCGGTGTCGATTGCCCTCGCCAGCGTCCAGATCACCGAGACAGGGACCGGCGTGGTGGAAAAGCCTGCCTGCTAATCTTTGCAGCACCGACATCCGAGTTTGCGTTTGACTTCGCCTGGAGGCGTCCAAACTTGACGGGAGCGGAGTTTCACACCCGACGGATGTGAAACTCCTTGACGTATCGGGATAACGATCAGGTTCGGTTCTTGCGCAACTCCACCTTCAAAGACTGGTCTCGCCTTCACACATCCGGTAGGCCAACGGAGTCGCTCCTCAACCTCATTGTTCTCGTTCTCCCCGCTACATGGACCGAGCAGCCAGAACGTCCTTTCTGTGCGCACCTCCGGTGAGAAATGGCTCTTCTTAGTCCGTGGCTCCGATTGCAGTCCTGCACCTGTCTCTAGGGATCAGGGTGGGCCAAAAGAGATGGCAACGATAAAGCCGTTAGGCATGCCATGGGCAGGAAGTCCAGAACCCTCCCCATCCCCCTTTCACAAACCTGTCCTGAGGTCACGGGCCTCATCCGTCTCCTTTACTGTATGTTAGTATCCCCAGACCGGGGGGGATGGGAGGCGAAAAACAACGACTCTTTGCTCTCACAAAGCAAATCTATCAACCTTATTCGAATGACATTCAGTCACATGGCAATAGAAATCTGCTCTTCACACCTAAGTTCGAGCAGCAGCAGGGCCGCTGAGACTCATTTCGCACATATCTGTCCCACCTCGCAGCCAGGGTTCTCCAGCTAGAAGCGAACCGACAAAAAGATCTCGACTTTGGATGGTGGGAGAACGACAGATATCAGGAAACAAAAACCTACGAACATCGAGTTTATTTTCTGTCCACCGATGCAAGCGCACGCACATCAAAGGCCACGGTCTACGACACGTACCTTTCCTAAAGGAGAAAGGAATTCCTAAACGTCATCAGTGGCAACAAGGTTTGAGATATCTGGCCTGCCGAAGCAAATCAGCACAGAGTGAGGAAAAAAAAAAACCCCATAGAAGAGAAGAAGCAGACAAGAACAAGAGGAGAAGGTATCTCCACCTAAAGCCATGTGCACTAGGCCAAACAAAGTGGTCTTGTTCATAGCGTTGTCGTCACATGATGTTCAAAAGACTCTACAGCGTCACAATAAAGCCCGGAGAGATTCACACCAGCTGTATCATATGACTCCGCCTCCAAAGCTTCTCCAGTGGAGACTCACACACACACACACAAAGCCCACACCCATCCCGAACCAGCCTCTGGCTCCCCTGAGATCTCAGCCCTACAAGCTTCTGTTTATATTTCAGGCTCTCTCCACTCCAACCCCCCACATAAACACACATCAAGCTCTTCTCTATAAGTCGACCTTCGAGGTCAGAGAATCTTTCTCACGAGGTCCACTGTGACTGGAAGCTCCAAATGTTTCCCACTTCTTTCCCCTGCCCGACATGTTACAGCAACTTTAACTTTAACCCCAGTTAAAGTAACCCCAGGTAATATTATAGTACAGCCCATCCGAACTGACATGTTGGCAAAGATCACGTTCGACCCTGTGGGAAAAGACGTTTTGTTTGAAGTTCCTCTTCAGCGAGAAGCGCTCACTCGCTCGTTCCTATTGGCTCAAGCCAAAACAAAACCAAGCTCGAGTTTAAAAAACGTAGAACAAAACATAGACGGCTTTGAAAAGGACGTGTCGGAGATGTAGCCGTACTTTAGAGTTTCCAGCACAGGTACGGCCTGCGTACGTGTTTATGATCATGTGACCTACTAACGCTCAAGCGCGACATGTAGCCACGCCCCCGACAACAAGCGCTTACGATGAGACGTGTCGATGGTACACGTGGTCTGGAGTTTTTACCGAGACGACCACACGTACATCGTGAAGACGCTTCGCTGAGAAACCTTTTCTGGTCCGGATACCACGTCAGGGCGTTTTCACACCTGCTCATCAACCCTGGTGCCGACCTTTCAAAACATTCTTTTTATTCCGGTCTGTTTTCAGAGCTTCATACGTTGGCGCGTTTCCTTTTGAAACGGGAAGTCAGAGTGAAGTGCTCGACTGATTCACACGGCCGCCGATAGCTTTCGCGACCCGACGTGCCACACCCCCGACGAGAACGCCAACGAACTCGCCAGTAGATTAGCGAAGTACGGATAAGTGACGAGTTTAACCAGAGCCTCTGTTTCAGCTGCGGAGAATCTCTAGCCACCGCCGGGTAACACCGACGATATCCGAGACGACGTTGAGACGCCCTGGGGTTCATCCGTACGCATTTCGAGCCACAGAGTCGTCACCCGGAGGCATCCGAGTTGTACGCTTATAGTGGCGCAAAAACACGCCTCCAGGGGTAGGACATATACGGTTCCGGAGAGCGTTTGATTAGACGATCGCGAGTGAATTCAAGATGTACGTCGTAGGAATTTCCCAGAAGTAACGAACTATACAACCAACATGAGAATCTCTCTAAAACTACTTGGAGTGAGGATCATACTGGCGTCTGGGCCGCTAAAGGACGGGTACAAAAAGCTCTGAAATTAAAAAGCACAAAGATCGCCTTACTTACTTTTTTCGGACGTTAAATAGACGTTCAGTAAACGTTTAACTGAAACTCCAGTTTTGTTTGATGGAGAAAAAAAAAAAAAAAAAAAAAAAGAAAAAAAAGAAGAAGAGCAACACTAATGTTTCACTGCCTCCAAGACATCATTTCCATCGCTTCCAGTCCAAAGTGTTCGTTAAGCTTCACATACACAGGAAGTCAGTGAGAAATTATGAAACTGAAAACGGGGCCTAAAACTATTTTAAGCCTCGATGCACCTCTAACTTGCACACGATGACAGCGCCCCTCAACAACAACAAAAAAAATTTTTCAACTTTAACAACCTGAGTTTGATTATTTCTATTTCTACGACGAATTCCCACAACAGTGAAAACGGGGGGAAAGTACTCACATTTGAACTTGTGTAATGGTTTTAAAGACTGACCTACGTCCGACCAGAGCTCGAAATTGTTAAACATACCAACGATAAAAAAATTCTAGATATGAAAATACTACTAATACATCTTATGGCAACTCAAATGAGGTTAAAAAAAGAACTGTATTGTTGTATTGTGATATTCGACAGCGTCACCCAGCACCTTACCCCCGACTTCGCCAGGGTAAACAACAACAACAACAACAACAACAACAGATCTTCTGAGCACGGACTCTTTCACACTGAACTACACGAGTCCATTCTCACTAGGCCGATTTCCTTCACTAGGCTAAATAAAATAAAAAGATTAGAGCGATTCGGACGAATCCGAACAAGGTCGCGCACGTGGAAACGACACGGACGAGCCGAAGATAAGATTCTCTAATCGGCGTAGCCGTGTCTCAAACCACACACCGTGACCTCACACCTCAAAGTATTTACTATGTACTTATCTACAAGATTACTGCACTGGACGCGATTTAAGTGCGTTCCGACACGAGACGCTCGCTAGTACTGTACGTCGGGACGCGCCCTGTGTGTTTTAGCACACTGTTTAGTACAGTAGCATGCAGCCTCTGTATTTGAATTGTTCTGTGAATTTGGACCTCACTGTTTAGTACACTAATGCTACATGTATTTTGACTTGTCGGGTCTATTCGGATCTAACACACTGTTTAGTACAGAAGTGTGCAGAGTGGGACAGATCCCATGCATTTGGAGTATACTGTGACCTAACACACTGTTTAGTACAGAAGTATGCAGTGTTGTTCAGAGCCCTTCGCATGTATTTGGAGTGTACTGGGACCTAATGCACTGTTTAGTACAAGTAGTATGCATGCAAGACATATTTGGAGTGTACTGGGACCTAACACACTGTTTAGTACAAGTAGTATGCATGTGGGACATATCTGGAGTGTACTGGAACCTAATACACTGTTTAGAACAGAAGTATGCAGTGTTGTTCAGAGCCCTTCCCATGTATTTGGAGTGTACTGTGACCTAACACACTGTTTAGTACAGAAGTATGCAGTGTTGTTCAGAGCCCTTCCCATGTATTTGGAGTGTACTGGGACCTAACACACTGTTTAGTACAGAAGTATGCAGTGTTGTTCGGAGCCCTTCCCATGTATTTGGAGTGTACTGTGACCTAACACACTGTTTAGTACAGAAGTATGCAGTGTTGTTCAGAGCCCTTCCCATGTATTTGGAGTGTACTGGGACCTAACACACTGTTTAGTACAGAAGTATGCAGTGTTGTTCGGAGCCCTTCCCATGTATTTGGAGTGTACTGTGACCTAACACACTGTTTAGTACAGAAGTATGCAGTGTTGTTCAGAGCCATATCCATGTATTTGGAGTGTACTGGGACCTAACACACTGTTTAGTACAGAAGTATGCAGTGTTGTTCAGAGCCCTTCGCATGTATTTGGAGTATACTGTGACCTAACACACTGTTTAGAACATAAGTATGCAGTGTTGTTCAGAGCCCTTCCCATGTATTTGGAGTATACTGTGACCTAACACACTGTTTAGTACAGAAGTATGCAGTGTTGTTCGGAGCCCTTCCCATGTATTTGGAGTGTACTGTGACCTAACACACTGTTTAGTACAGAAGTATGCAGTGTTGTTCGGAGCCCTTCCCATGTATTTGGAGTGTACTGTGACCTAACACACTGTTTAGTACAGAAGTATGCAGTGTTGTTCAGAGCCCTATCCATGTATTTGGAGTATACTGTGACCTAACACACTGTTTAGTACAGAAGTATGCAGTGAGGGACAGTATCCATGGCGTGAATGAGCAGTTGTATAGCAGGTACTCGGGGTACTCACCGCTCTCCATCTCGCTGCCCTTGTTCTTGGCGGTGGGCGCGTTGCCCATGACTGCAGGCTGGGGGTCAGGAAGGAAGGAAGGAAGGAAGGAAGGAAGAAGGAAATCCCTCAGTTCGGCTCTTCTCACACCTCAGACCTCTGATCCCGACTTCAACATACGAGTCGATTCCTGATTTCCGGCGCGCGCACTAGCTTGGCTCAGCTAGCTATTTATAACCATAACTCAGAGACCCACTCATTCACCGTGGAGAATTCGGTCAGTTGCCCAGTTAGTTATGCTAGTCAGTTATGCTAGTTAGCCTGTGGCTGTCAGCTAGCTAGCTAGCTAGCGAGCAAGCGCTAGCTAGCAAAGCAAAACAGGCTATAAACAGCGCGTGCAGTGGCTGCAATCTCCGCCAGTACAGTCCGATCCGTCGAGGCCACTTGACTACAATCTTGTCTTTGCAATCTTCCTCTTTTCTGTCCTTTCTCTCCCCCTCAGTTCCTCTCTGAACCGAGGCAGGCCGTTTCCACTTTCCCTCTTATTCCGCGACACACACACACACCTTATATATATGTGTGTGTGTGTGTGTGTTGTTTTTTTTTTTCCAACTCCAGAAACAATTAACGCCACAAATCTGTTCTGTTATCCTTAAAAATCGTCACTGCTGTTTATCCAAACTTTGTTCAGGTACATTCGTCATCGATTAACCCTCGGAACTACACCTTTCTTCCTCTCATAATTCGACAGTGAGAGCCCACCATTAACATTAATCCTCTACCCACAGCTAGAGGGAACTCCTGCTCCGCGAGAGCCCGCCTCCGGACGCTCGCGATTGGACGACTCTTTTGTGACGCGGGGCAAATTCGCGGTGCGGATTGGTTAACGCGGCTGACCGTCATGAGCAGTAGGCGCTATGATTTGTCAACTGATATGTGTCTGTAAATTTGTACTCCTCCTTCGCGCACACACAAACTGATAAATAAAAATCGTTTATTTTATTTTATTTATTTATCTATTTTTCTCCCCCAGTTAGGTTTAACACAATAGTTTGATTTTGGGTACTTTCAGGTTTTGGAGTAATATCGTTGTCTATCAAAAAAGAAAAAAAAAAAAGGAAGACATTTTGTAATCCGCGATGGCAGATGACTATCACGGAGGTTTTTTAGTGAACGGCGCGAGCCCCTCCCGCTACACTAATCCGTGATTGGCTGCGTGACGTCAAGGTGGGCTATTTTTAGAAAGTTGGTCAGAATTTGCGGCACTCGGACAGCCTGCGTCTAGAATATTAACACTGTGCTGTGCAAGACACACACACACACACACACACACAGGATGCAGGAATATCAGACGCAGCGGTTATGCACGCCGTAGTTCTTAGACACGGGGTGGCATAAGGGTGGCACCCCTTTATTATGGGTCGCATTTCCACAATATCTGATTTGTGTGATCACATATTGGCATTACTATTGGGTACTGACGTCACAGTTCCTCTATAGTTACTAACATTTAAACTACATAATAATAATAATAGTAATATTAATAATAAACACAGTAGTAGTAATAACAGCACCACTTGCAGCAGCAGCACCACCACCAACAACAATAATAATAATAATACAGCAGTAGTAGTAGTAGTAATAACAGCACCACCACCACCAACAACAACAACAACAACAACAATAATAGTAAACACAGTAGTAGTAATAACAGGAGCACCTCCACCAATAATAATAATAATAATAATACATAACTATGTAACAAGTAACAAATTAACAAATATTTAATGTGTATGAAAATCAACTACATACAACAATAACAATATTGATAGTTATATAACAACAATTAAAATAACAATAAAAATAAAGTCTCCTTTATAATATAGCAGCTTTCAAAATACTCAACAATAATAAATAATGTAAAAAAAAACAAAAAAAACAACAACATTAAAAAAGATCATTTTATTAATAATGATTTTTTTTACTAGTAGTAATAAGTTTAATTGCTCTAGAACCTTCATTAAACTCGAGGTTGATTTTCGGAGTTCCAACAGTAAAAAAATGACAGATATTTAAAGGTTATTAAAAGAAACAATAGATACATAGTAGTTTCAAAAAGAAGAAGAAGAAAAATAATTAGAAGCTTAATTTATGTAGCATCTTTATCAAACAGTGAGTGAGTAACAAATACACAAATGATCATCCCGTACAAACATCTTATACGAGAAGATACGTATAACAGAGATCAGATCAGTCGTACAGAGGCACACTGATGTATCAGACAGAGATAGACGGAGAGGAAGCAGAGCTGTCGGTTAGAGTATAACCCTAAACTCAGTCAGTCATTAGGAGTAACGAACCTCTCCGACAGGCACGATGTGAAGTGGTGAGGTTTATTTAAAGAATGGAATCTGCCACGCCCCTGATAACACACCTTGTTTTGTTCTGAGGGACGAATAAAATGTGATGTTGTCTTGGACTGCGAGACAGGGAAAAGGAAGAGGTGTTGTGCAACGGACTTTACCTGGCGGCATTACCTTAATAAGGTAAGATAAGGTGGCAATGCAGCCTGACATCCGTATTAAAGTAGACGATTTAAGGCTGCTTCTGATTTTCCCTCAATAACGTACACAGAGTATGTAATAATCCTGAAAATGACCAGGAAAACTATGGACCGGATCCATAGATTGATACTGTAGATAAATAGATGGACAGACAGACAGTGACAGATACTGTAGATAAATAGATGGACAGACAGACAGTGACAGATACTGTAGATAAATAGATGGACAGACAGACAGTGACAGATACTGTAGATAAATAGATGGACAGACAGACAGTGACAGATACTGTAGATAAATACATGGACAGACAGACAGTGACAGATACTGTAGATAAATAGATGGACAGACTGATACTGTCGATAAACGGACGGACAGACAGACAGACCGATACTGTCGATAAACAGACGGACAGACCGACCGATACTGTCGATAAATAGACAGACAGATTGATACTGTAAATAGACGGACAGACAGATTGATACTGTAGATAAATAGACGGACAGACAGACAGATTGATACTGTCGATAAATAGACGGACAGACAGACCGATACTGTCGATAAACGGACAGACAGACTGATACTGCAGATAAATAGATGGACAGACAGACTGATACTGCAGATAAATAGACGGACAGACAGACTGATACTGTCGATAAACGGACAGACAGACTGATACTGCAGATAAATAGACGGACAGACAGACTGATACTGTCGATAAATGGACGGACAGACAGACTGATACTGCAGATAAATAGACGGACAGACAGACTGATACTGCAGATAAATAGATGGACAGACAGATTGATACTGCAGATAAATAGATGGACGGACGGACAGATTGATACTGCAGATAAGTAGATGGACAGACAGACAGATTGATACTGTCGATAAATGGACGGACAGACAGATTGATACTGCAGATAAATAGACGGACGGACAGACAGATTGATACTGCAGATAAATAGACGATATATTTAATTTTCAGGTACAACATTTTTGAATCGGTGTATATTGGTGTAATCCACGTCTAAACTTATTCATGGTGAGCGATTCCTGTGATCTTGCTACATTTTCACAAAATAAGACAGTCATTTGTACATCATTAAAAAGGTCAACATTATAGAGAAATCATTCATCTTGAGGGTTTTTCCTAACCCTAGATTTGTGGATAAAAGTGACATTTTATGAAAAAAAGTGTGCATACATGAATCATTTTATTTAGAAGAGTAAATGAATAAAATAAGTGTTGTTTTGTCCTAAAAAAACCCCGAGGATTATTAATGGAAAAATAAACAAAAAAGCAAACAAAAACAAAAGAAGAATCGGATGAAAGCAGAATCAAATCTGCAACGCTTTGAGGATTTCTCATCATAGATGCAGCAACACGCCTCGTTGCCTAGCAACAGGACCCAAAAAACGGCAAGACAGGTGTGTGTGTGTAACCCAAACGCTGTGGCTTTTTTTATGAATGAAAAAGGGGAAAACAGCTGCGTGGAAAAGAAAAAAAAAAAAGAAAGAAAGAAAGAAAGAAAAACACGCTCAGTGCAACCATGACGTAACAAAAGATATTTATTTATTTATTTGGAGGGCCAGAATACAAACAGAAGTAAACATATATACAGTATAGTACAATTTCACCTGCACACTTACACGTAGTTAATCAAGAAAAATCCTGCTTGTATAACACCTTTAACGCTCCGTGTCTGACATCACTGATGATCAACCTGCTGAAAATATTGAAACACAAATCCGAAAAACAATCAATCAAAGAGTGTGTCGTTTTGTTGTCCGTGCCGTGCTGCAAGTCAGCGTCTGTGTTCCGGTGGATCTGAGGTGTATGAGGTCTTAAAGGTGATGATTCCTTAAACAGAAGGATTGGAGGCTCTACAAGCAATCCATGGAGTTATCGGGCATCAGTCCGAGCGGAGGCGCTTTCCCCGGAGGGCATGACGGAGGCTGCATCACGTTCGGAGCCGGGTCCACGTTCTCGGAGTCCTCCATCTTCTCAGAACATCCCTCCCAGTTGATGTGGAATCGGGTTACACGTGGGTTCGACGCCAAAATGTTTCTCTGGAGCTGAGGGGAACAATAAATAAATAAATAAATAAAATAAAATAAAAATAAAAACACCCCCCAAAAATTATAAATAAATAAATAAACAATCTCAAACTCTACATAATAATAATAATAATAATAATAATAAAACAAGGTAGTGTGTAAAATAAACGTCCCAGTAATCAGCTTCCATCGAGCAGAGATGTATATCGATGTATATCGATATGTATATCGAGATGAAATGGATTATACGCGCTTTTAAGTACGTGTACGTCGACGCGAGATGGCCGCCGCGTCATACTCGTGTACTGTTCTAGACGGTTATCCCGTACTCGCACTAACTGGAGAAAGAGAGTCGTAATACAGTGAGGGAACTAAGTACTGGACTTATTCAAGAAGACTTCCTCTGTTACCCATCATGAGATGTTTGTGTGATACCAAGGTAACGAAACGCCTTTTTATAGACCGTCAGTTTACTGACCCAGCCGATATCAATTTGCACAGATAGGGGGTGTAATTACTTACGGATTTCAGCTGGTTCCCTGCCTCGGAGAACTGCTTTTTCTTAGCGTGTTCGATACTTATCCCCCCCGTGTCATTCCGCTTTATTACACGTAACCCAATTCTTTATATTTCCGGATTTCTTGAGTTAATACCGACGTCTGGGGAAAATTTCACGTGCATAGCCTCATGGGAAATATATTCACTGAGGAAAAAAAAAAGTTGATGCGTCCGATACACATTTCCTCCACTGTATAGCGAGGGAAAAAGTTGGTGTTACGATATTACGAGAAAGTTTTGCAGAGAGACGGAGCACGCGAGTGTGTTTAACGATCGCCGTGCACGGAATCGCTACACGTTGGACTTGGGAACCTGGTGGTCAGGGATGTTTTGTTTCCGATCTAGCGGACGTCGCTTTTAATCCGCTAGACGTACGCAAGATACGCAGGCGAGTGTGTGAGCAACGCTGCTCGTGGTGCAGCCTTTTAAGTCATTCGATGGGCGTCTATTAGGAGCCTGGCTGCCATTTTATTTCTGGTTATGTTTACCTCTGTGATTGGTTTACCTTCGTTTATTTAAGGATCGTTCAAATCCGTAAAAATTTTTTTTTTTTTTTTTAAATTCCCATTTGGATCTCGGAAGTTCTGAATCGTAATAGCAGCTTAACGGTTTATCCTGGGAACACTGGGAGTGAGGTGGGAATACAGTCCATCATTCACACCGAGCGGCAATTTAGAGACACCGATCCACCTGGTATGTTTTTGGGAGGTGGGAAGAAACCCCCATACGGACACGGCGAGAGCTTGGGAAACGCCGCACAGGGACTAACCAGAGCTCGGGATCGAAATTAAACAGTCCTGAGGGTGTGCAAACTTTTGTATCTACATGATGGAGTCGATGGTCTCGCTTTAGTTTCCTCACCTGCGAGTAGTTGGGTTTGAGAGGCGGGTTTTCCCGGAGCTCGGCGTCGGTGTACTCGTTGTTGACGTAATAGCCGATGCGAATAAACTCCTGTCCTCTGTACGTGCAGGTGATCAGGACCACGGTGACGCCCACAGCATCGCTCTCTGGGATCAGGCCCGTGTTCGGAGCATCCGCCTGTCTCACACACACACACACACACATTACTGATGTTTACTGATTAAACTGGACTTTTTCCTTAATGTATTAAACATAGATCATCATCAAGAATAAATCAGGGCTAACTGACCTGGAACACAAACATGTGTCTCCCCGCAGGCACCGGCCCCACCAGGACCGAGTCCAGGGTCTGGTCGTACTCCTCGCTCTCAGCCGAGCCCACATATATGATCTTCCACTCGAGATCTGGAAAAGAAAATCAAACACGGAACCTGTCCTCAAGTCCTGTTCTCTCAATAACCTGACGGTGAAGCAGCAGTTTAGGTTCTGGACTCTTGATCTAAAACGTCGAGCTCCAGTCCGGACACGATCCGCGTCGTGTCCTTCAGCAAGGCTCCGCTTAAGTGGGTCACGTTTCCTCCGAAAACCAAAAGAGAAAAGCTGCAACCGTTTCGTTCAAACTACGAACAAATAAATAAAAACTTTAAAACGACAGTTTTGTCATCTGCCCTTAGAAGCGCTTAGCCACTTTACGTGTAGTTTATCCCCCAAAAGGCATTTTGGGAGGAAAACCGAACGATGGAGCAAATAATCCGCCTCGCCTTCAGGTGCTCCTGGGAAGTTTGTGTAAGCTCCTCCCACCCAGAGAGCACAGCGAACGTCGTTCTCGCAGACTGCGAATCGAACTCGCTATTTCTGGACCAAGGCTTGTATGATACATAATCACAACACTGCAGTGATGTTCGAGAACGCTTACACTGTAATTACGATATTTGTGATGGGAGTCGAAGGCAGAAGAAAAAGCCGTATTTGGAGTTTTGGTATCGATGTGGATGTCCCCCCCGCGCGATATCCGTTGGGATTCTTTAGCTGTGCAAAACCTGCCGATCTTGCTTGAAAGACTGCTTGAAACAAAATTTATACTTTGAATGTTCTGCCATTTTGTAGTCATTTACAAAAACATAATGAACAGTTCAGGAATTCCCACAATGCACTGCTTAGGCTTAGCACCCTATAAATGCTCTTTAAAAGGACACAAGGCATCTCAATGACTTTTACGGTTTGTAAGAAGTTAGGAATAGTGACCATTTTAGAGTCGGGCACACAGGAAGTGCAACTTCTTTACCACTTCCGGTAAAACTTTTTTTTAAGAGTATATTTTATTGCTTCATTACCGGATTTCCTTGCAGTTAAAGAATAGAAGAAATCCATAAAAATGCATATTTCTGCAACACAACACTACATTAAACATGAACCATTTCATGGAAACTGAGCAACTTATTTTTAGAATATAGAATAGAATATAGAATATTATGTAATTTGCAAAACGCAAATATTAACGCACGTTTGTGCATATACAAAAAAAAAAAACCCGACCCCTTTATCACGAGCAAATGCATTCAAGTGTAAAATATCGGACTTCACGCTATACACGGTGCACAACATGTCCGATTTCAGACAATAAAAAGCTCACGTTTAATCGATAGAGCGCCGCTCGCGCCCCGTCCCGCCATAATGACGTCATGATGCAAAGCCGCTAGTCTAATTCAACGAGTCTGCAACTTTTTATTTATTTATATACATTTATTACAAACAGAAAAAAAAATTCTCACCTTCAGGAAGATCTTCCATGCACTCGAACGTGATCTCGAACTGAAAAGGATTCCCGAAAGGACTCGGGTTGTCCAAAACAGCAACGTTTAGCACCTGAACCTTCGCCATTAGCCTTTGAGTAGTTAGCAAGTCAACGAGCAAAGACAAATGTCGTAAACTGTCGCAAATGCTGTTGTTGTTGTTTTTTTGTTTTATAGACTTTTCTAAATAGACAATGGGCTTAATGATAAACTGTTTAGCTTTCCTAGCTAGCTTTTATGTTTCTGGGGGGGGGAAAAACCCAGTTTATTTTCCGCGGGAGACTTTTATCCAAAAAATAAATGAAATTAAAAGCCGAACGTCCTATTGACCCTTGCGTTTCTTATGTGAATTAAAAAATATAGTGGGAAAATATTTCATGCACCGCGCTACTAATCATAAACTAACATAAAACCCTATACTTCTTTCTCTCTTTCTTTCTCTCTCTCCCGCCAGTGTGTTCAGACCATTTCCATAAAACGTCAAAGAGTTGAACACACTCTGAACGCCGATTGGCTAGATAAGCGACACGTCACGGAAACCCTGGTAGATGATTGGATGCTAGTCACAGCGCTCAAAAGTTTACTTTCAGCTTCCGGTCTCTGACGTTTCCTTCCGTCCTACGACTCGGGGTTTGTCTCAAATCGAGTCGTTGTTGTTAAATAGCAAAGCAAGCGAGGAGTCGGCCATTTTCTAGGGTGTGCAAATTCGACAACGCTGCTCTGTTCGAAATGGTGCCCTACTCCCTATTCCCTACAAGTGCATTATGGGTAATTCATACCCTCTAGGGCAGGGTTAGCAAGCAGGAACCCCTTCCAGAGTAAAAGAATTTCATAAGACACGCTTTTTTTCATTTTAAGAACAAAAAAGCACATCTGTACTACTATTTATTAATGGATCATTAGCCCTATTAGAGCTTTTTATTCCTGAACGTCCCACTCATGCAGACATGAAACACTGTGTATCATATTAACAGCATTTCCCGAGTTTATTACAATACAGACAGATTAAAACTAACATTGTTTGTATGTTTTTTTTCTTTTCTTTTTTTATTTTTAGATGATCCAGCTTCATTTCAAGTGACTAGGCTTACATCTAAGATAACGTAATAACATCCATTTCATCCCAGGATATACATCACAGACCCCACTTTGAGAACCATATGAGCTCAATAGAGTGCTAAAACCCGGAAACGGGTTAGCATTTTAGCACTTCCGGTTCCATCGTCCCGAAGCCAATGGGTTTTTAGAATGCGTTATTTGTTTAAATGCCTGAAATAAAGTCGGTGGTTCACACAAGGTTGAGATATTTTCATGTTTTATTCTACAACATTAAATACATCAGTAATACTCCACTCGTGATTTTCTCTTAAAGCTTTTACATGTGTTGAAAAGGAGGAGATCAGAAAAACTCTTCTACTACGAGCCTCGTTGTGTTTATACTCACGCTCTTGCAAACTATTCCAACACAAACTATCAATTATTATAGTATATTCAACTTATAGTATAAAATCGATTCATAGCGATTTCTAGTATTTTCCAGTCGTAGTGTTTTTTAAAATAAAGATCGAAAGAGTTGTCGGAAGCGTAGTCGTGGTGACGTTGACGTCATGTGACCGTGATGTAGTACGTTCATAGCCTAACATTAGCTTTTCACTTGTGCCGATTGCATTTAGGCTTCAAAATCCATAAAAGTTGTGTTCCTTTCTGATTATCTTGATGAACAAAACATGTAAGAATCCAAAACTTTTGTTGGTCACAGAGCTTATTTTCTGCAATAATCCTTTCCAAAAGCCAATGGAATAATCCTATTAGATTTCTGTCGAGGGAACCAGGGTGATGCAGACTTCCGGGTTGGTCTACAAAAATACGTCATCCCTGCAGCGCTCTATAGTGCTCTACTCTCTTTTTTTTATAATTTTTAAAAAATATATAAATAAATAAAATCACAAACTCCCTCGATATAGATTTATTTAACAAAAAACAATTAAGAAATAAAAATTAAGCGCATTATTTAAATGTTATTTAAGCGGTACAGAAAATGGATGGATGGATGGATGGATTGTCGTTTGACTTTTTCGCATTGTAACTTTTCCCAATTTGCGATGTTGTTAGTTGATTATTTTGTATCTTGTCCCTTACTGTTGTTACTTGTCTATAACATTTTGCGCCAGCATGGTACGAAGAAGAACGTTATTTTATCCTTCTGTGCACTTGTATGTGGGCTGAACGACAATAAAGCTATGCACTCTCCTTTCTCCTATTTATTTTTCTATGTTTATTGATCGGTTTATTCAAGTAATAAGGAAGCTGTAAGATAATGTACCAGCTAGCAGCAGCTGGTATCCGGTCAGACGCTGGATTTTCAGGGTTGCCATGCTTCCACTATCACGTTTGTCTTTTTTTTTTTTTTTTGCTACAATAATTTAAGCTCTTGCTTTACAACATAAAACACATAATGACAAAATAATGCAAGAAATGAAAACGGAAACGAGAACAAGCCCATGAGGTTCTTTTTTGCATCTTCGGGGAAATGCCTTTAGTGCTTAGTTTTACAGTAAAATGAACATTTTACTGCCTCAGTACCAGAGGTGGGAAGAGTTCAAAGCACACTGATTTGAGTAAAAGTGCTCCTACTGTAGTAATAATTCACTTTGAGTGAAAGAAAAAAAAAAAAGTAGTCATCAAGAAAATGACTCAAGTAAGAGTAAAGTAAAGCTTACAGTAAATCTGAAAATGTTCTATCTCCATTATCAACAGCATATAAAGAAATAAAGAAAACATTAGCTGGCTAGCTAACTTAGCCCAATAGCTTGCTAGGTTCCTACGCTAGCTCATGATAATTCATACATGTTTCTGGCTATCTAGCAAAGAAGTCCCGTACACATTATCCTCTACTCTCTTTAGTGTCACACACATGCTATAGCAGCACTTTCTTATATATAACCCAACAGGCAATCGCTACAGAACATCGAAGTGACCGAACAGCTTGAGTTTAATACAAAGCTTTCATACCGATCATACTGATCTAAAGGCCTGGCTAGCTAGTCTAACTCACTCAGCTAGCTAATGGCTAAGCTGTACGTGTGAAATGTCGATTTCTCCAAAGGTTCTGTTTCGCGTAATCTGCAGAACGTTCTCGTTCTATTTCCTTCGAAGCATTTAAAAGGAAGATAGCTGGTACGCCGGGCGAGCGATCATCATCTGTCTGCTAAGCGTGTAGCGTCTGGATTGTAGACTTGAGGCTTTATTTAGGCTTTTTTTTATGTATTTATTCATTTCAATTCATTTTTCTATTTACAATTTGCACATACTGTCTTTGAATTGGTTAAAAGTTTACCAGGCTTAAATGCATTATTGTTATTATTATTGTTATTATTATTATTATTATTATTATTATTAGGGTGCACGGTGACTTTTAGTGGCTTTTGCCTCACACCTCCAGGATTGGGGGTTTGAATTCCACCTCCCCTGTATA
Organism: Ictalurus punctatus; assembly: GCF_001660625.3. Lineage (NCBI taxonomy): Eukaryota > Metazoa > Chordata > Actinopteri > Siluriformes > Ictaluridae > Ictalurus > Ictalurus punctatus. The sequence continues at coordinate 18,947,843 of NC_030439.2, read as the reverse complement.
C
>NC_030439.2:18905342-18942842 GCF_001660625.3 Ictalurus punctatus | reverse complement strand
CCTCAAACCCAAACGCCTTTGGTGTACGGACCGACGGATCCGCCTCGCCGTTCCAATAGTTTCGGAAGGGACTTTATTTTTGGCCGTGTGTGTTAATTGCGACTGCTGAATGAACATGACCATGCTTGATGCATGTGATAACGAGTGAAACGTAACCCATTAAATCAGCCAGAAGTTAGTTCACGGGTCAGAACTGATATGTCATGAAGAATCCCGACACGTACAGTAATAATACATTCCTTGGTACCATCAGTCCGACACCTCATGTGTGAAGGATCCAGCTGACGGATCTGTTAAAGGTACAGAAACAGAGCTTTTCAGGGTACCGGTCTCGTGAAAAAGTCTTCTTGTTTTCCGAGAGTGTATAGTTGAGTGCAAAAGTTTGCACTCCCATTAGCCACACCTCCCAGCCCCAAGCCAGGTTTCTGAGTGAGAGAAAAGGAACGTATTCACAATGTATCTGAATTCAAGAAGGTAAACAATTCGAAGAACTAAGGTCAAAGCAAGGTAAAAACAACCGAAAATAATAATAATAATGATAAAAAACCAGAACAAAGAGAAAGAAGTAAGACGTTTTCAGGACCGGATTGTAGAAGGCTGTGTGTGAGCTACAGCAGGACTGTTCAAGAAGATTCAGAGCTCGTTATAATACATAGTGACCATTTTTTTAAGACAGCATTTTAAAAAAAATGATATACACTATTATTCATTTTTGTTATGTCATAATGAGCTGTAAATATATATCTGTAATACATATGTAGAAATATATCGTTAATATTTATAAGGTCCAACCCACAAAATCATTTGCTATAAATAAAAATAAATAAATAAATAAATAAATAAAACCGCAAGAAACGATGTTTTAAACAAATTAAGCGAAAGCAAGAAGTACGGATTTTTGGCGTACACAGATTTACACCGACCTTCTTCTTCTTATTATTATTATTAGACGCTGTTTGTCTATTTATATTGCTTGTGATACTGTTATAAAATCTAACACTAAATCTCCCCGGTATCAATATATCCAAAAATGTTTGTTATTTTCTTCCTAACGGAAACGTTTGTACGCTCAAGGTCGGTTGAACTCTGAAAATCGGAAGTTATTACCTCATAGGAAGTTCTTTCCTGTCTTATAAAAACAAAACAAAACCCTGTTGTACTTGTACTGCAGCAGATATCACGAGGTGTAAGAGATTCGAATGGGCTGAATGGTCATGACACATCACGTAAACGAGACAGACGTGCATTTTTAACCGAGGCGTGTGCTTCACTCCTACAGTTACGAGGAGATTACAGACGCCGCTGTGGTGATATTCAGCCCCAGCATGGTTTTCTCCTCGGTGCCGTACTGAGCGTCCAGAGGCTCGGGGCGGAGGGTGTCGGAGTGACGGTTTGTCGCAGGATCCAGGCACTCTGGAGCGCACCATGCTGCAGACGGGCTTCACGGCAGGCGGCCACCTACTCCGGCTTGCCAGTGAGTCATTTCAGTTTATCTCTACAGCAGAGGCTGGAAGAGTTACTAATCTCCTTAAAGTAAAGAAGTAAAGGTATTTTTCCCTCACTGAGGTGGTACTATCAAGGGCACTTTGAGTATGTCCTTTTTTATTTTATTTAAATCTGGGAAGGCGTTATTTATGAATAAAATGATCTGATCCGAGTTAGCTTATGACCTCAACACGTGACGCACCTTTCACCGCGGTTGTGAGGTTCGTTTTTTTGTCCAAGGCAAGTGTAAGCATGTCAGCTTATTTCAGAAAGGCTGTAGGTATTCAGGAGGTAAGAATGCGCCGTAAGTGCGCTCTTAAAGAGCGAAACAAACAAACCCCCGCGGCCGGTGAAGCTGATGAAAACCTGCTTTGATGTGTGCGATCGTCCTCCTGTGACGCTTCAAGGTCATCGGCCCAGCGATGACAAGGCACGAGGAATGCAGTGTTCATGAGTACCACCGTAATCTCCCACAGAAACACAGGAAGCATGACTCACACCCAAACGCACAGTCAATACTGTCATAATGTAGCTGAAAATAAAATACCCACATGATAAATACAGAGAGAGATTGAGAGAGAGAGAGAGAGAGAGAGAGGTTCACAGAAAGCATTAATCATTCACTCGAGTAAATAATAACCCCTTCACGGACGAAAGTGCACAGAGATAACGCAGGACTAAGTAACTCATGGGAAGGGGTTGTACGTTGAAAGCAGTTTGACCTATATTTGGGAGCTAACGTGTAAATATGGAGGGGGGCGGAGAAGTATTGGCGCCCTTGAAAAGAACGGGCGAGCAATATTTGCAGGTAACGATTCGCCACGATTCGAGACACCACGCACTTACACACTTATTTGCGTGGACGAAAAGGATTCTCATGATGATGTTGTTTTCGCTCAAGAAACAGACGGGTTCCAGAGAATCTCATCAGGACATCACGGGGTCGAAGCCCGACGATCACGCCGGCATCCGTGGCCGGGAATCTAGAGAGCGAAATTCCCCGTGCTTTCTGGGTGGGAGGGACGGCATTGCTCTTTCTCTTTCTCTCTCTCTCTCTCTCTCTCTCTCTCTCGCTTTCTCTCTCCTGTCAATCACAGCAACTCTAGGCATTAGTGTTTGTGAGCTCATGTATGCAGAAGGGGGTGGGTAGCACTTTCCTCAGAGTGGGTTACGCTGCTTTGTGCCTTCACCCCCCCCAGTTGGTAGCTGTCATATTAAAGGCGCTGGATGGTGGGTGGGAATTGCCAGGTGACCAAATTGAGCCAAAAATAGGGGGGAAAAAAACACCCAGGCAGATAGATAGATAGATAGATAGAGAGAGAGAGATAGATAGGTATCTACCTAAATCCACTATCTATCTCTTTGTGTTTAGTGTGTTTGAACGGAGTAAATGTGCCGCTTTATTGCGCTGTAGTTGTACTTTTCCCTTCTCAGTGACGTCATGCAGGACAAAACGCAGAAGAACACGTCGGTTTGTCCTTGACTTGCGCTTAAAGACAAGCCGATGTTGAAACAAAACCATTTTTGTCACACCGTGTGACCAGGAAGTATATAGATTAGTCGCTCGATCTTTCCACCTTCTTGATCCAAACGTACATTTTCCTACGCGAAATATCATGACCCACTGGGAAATGTCCCGTTACGGAGTTTCTCCGTTTACATCCTTATGCACATCGCTGTGCCACGCTCGTTCAGCTCCAGGTTTAGATACGAGTCATCTTTCGAGGTTTCTTTATGATAATGTCTTGTGATGTCATCGTGAAGGCAGTACTGTTCTGGTCAGGTTCACCGGCTGAACTGTACGTATGCTACTGATTAGCATTAGCAACGTTCAGCATGAGTCAGGGGGAGGAAGTGGAACGGTGATATGGTAGTATGACAAGCTGCGTTTTTTTTGTTTTTTTTTTAGTCTTATCAACTTTAACAAACAGAAAAGAGAGGTTTATAGCCGCCATTACATAAGAGATAGGACCTAACTTGTTTCATGGACATTCCACAACATTAAATATAAATGGAAATGGAAAAGAAGTGTGAAGTGTTGTTGTTTACTAAATAAAAATTGTACTCATTGGCAAATTACTAGGAATACATCATGACGTGAAGCGATTAATTCCCTACCTATGAACAGACATCATGTTCACTTAGTATCCTTGTCTGATCACGTCTTCTTCTTTCACAGAGAATGACACTATGCCGACTAACGCCACTGACGTTCCAGGTCCTCCACGTCAGGTGAGCGCACACCTTCGCTTTGTTTTGTTTTTTTTTCTTTGAAGATTTTACCCTATTGTCACGAGATCACGAAATCAAGGGGCGTAATCTGTCTGACCTGTCACAGCAACGCTAGCCAATCACGGGCGTCTGTGAGCTCATGTATGAGGAAGAGGGCAGATAGCACTTTCCTCTGATACGCTGCGAGCATGAGCAAATTAAGGACGTCCGTTCATGCCTCTCGTAGGGAGCACATGCTATACTTCACCCTTGTGTTTACCCGATCTGCGTCCCGATGCAGATCAGGTAGCGATGATCATGACCGTTCTAATTTACAGCCCCATTCATTCCACCACGCACACGCAAGTTCCGAAAAACGTGTTCTGAGTGCCCGCGGTTATAACGTTCAAACACAAACCCTGCAATACGAACGTTTATTATAACATAAAAGGCGCGATGTTCAAAAAAGGCAGGATTTTTATGAATATGTCCGAGTTTGGTGGTCTAAACTTCCATTTCGCTTCACGTTTAAGAGACCAAGATAACTCATTAAGAGAATTTAGAGAATTTTCATCTAGCCCTTCATTTTGTGTCCATAGTGGGCAGTCTTAAGTCCTTTTATTATGTAATCACAACGTATACTCACAACGACCACTTTTCCACAAACGGATGTTTTATATTTAATTCCGATTTTTTTTTTTTTTTTTTGTTAAATCAGTGAAATATTACAGTCACTAAAAGAGAATTTGCTTTGGAAATTGATGCCGTTTGCGTACAGCGTACGAGTTGTTTTGAAATGTCACACAACGTGTCGTAACGCCGTGAAATGACACACATGCGCGATAGAGTCGTAAAGCATAAAAACGTCTGTGCATGGGAACTGGAAAATGACCGAATCGGGAGAAAATGAGAAATGTGTTGTTTTTTTTCCAGGAATTGAAGATCGTGGAGATCGTTGTGCCGATCGTGGTAATACTGGTCCTCATATTGATAGGAGTTCTGGTCTTCCTGTTCTTCACGCTGAGGAAGAAGAGGCAGACGGAAGGAACGTACAGGCCGAGCTCTGAGGAACAGACGGGTGCACGCAGCGTCGAGGCACCGAACGCCCTCAAACTGCCCAAAGAAGAGAGACTCATTTAACGCGCGCTCAGTGCTGCCAGGACGCGGTGTCGAATGCACCGGACATTTCTCAAAAACGAGTCCGATTACTTTCGAATGAATCACAGGAGGAAGCACACGGGTGTGTAACGCCTGGAGAGCGTTCCAGCTGACGGCTGTTGGCTCACGGCGAGGCTCTCTGTCAAAAAACAACAACACACACACACCCATCATTCTCTCCTTGTGGTAAACTACAGAGAAAAGAGCTGCAACGAGGCGTCGTCGAATCCCTACCTGGTTAATTGGTTGAAAACCTGAACTGAAAACAAAGACCTGATCTTCCCTAGAGGTCAGGGGTGTGAATACTTTTGGAGTCGATGGATGTTTGTCTGCCTCTTTCCCAAAGAAGACATTTTTCCTGTTCCTGTTTGTTAAGTCTTGATTCAAATCACTTGCCTTTACCTGCTGCTGTATGCTATAAATCAAAGACACTTTTTAAATATATATATAAATATATATATTTTTAAAGAGTTTACCAAATGTTATTTTTAGATTAGTTAAAACTTGAACCACTAGGATTTACCACGAGTGATTATTTACCTCAGATTTTCCAGAAATGTCCACAGTGCGGCAATCGCACCGCACCGCTTTTAATCAAACTCATGATGAATGTACTTGAATTGTATTTGTAATAGTACTTTTTTTTTTTTTTTTTATAAACCGCATCAATTTAGGCATAAATCGCCTTGTGGACCTAAAGATCAGTTGACGTAGACGATATGTTAGATCTTTGATTTCATCCCTCATATCTGATCCTTTCTGATTTTGATAAACGATTGGACGATTTGCTGTGTCTACAGAACGTACGCACGAAGCACCGCCATGAGAAACAACGAACTTGATTAGCTGTCTAAACATTTGTCTAAACATGCTAATCTGATAGAGAGGCAGAGAGGAAAAACAGATATGTGGTGATCCTGCTGGATAAACACAGCAGAAGACATTTCTTCTGGAGAGGATGTACAGTTGTATGACTTTGTACAAGGGCAAGGAAACAGATATTAAATTATAATTTAATAAGATGAACTGCCTCTGGCTTTCTTTTGGTATTTCAGGAGAATTCTGCTTGGTATTTTTTTTTTTACCTTAAAGTGCCCTCCACTAATATCGGCTCCCTTAGTAAATATGAGCAAAGAAGGCTCATAAAAAAAAAATTCACAAAAAATACTCTGCTCTCATGGAGTTCAAACAATTGCGAACACAACTCAGGTTTATACAAATATATATATATATATATGGTAAATATAGGGGTGCCAATAATTTTTGCGCACTTATATTTAACAAACATATATTTATTTGGATAAACTTGAGTTGTGTTCGCAATTGTCTGAATTAATATGAGAAAAATATATTTGAAGTATATTCCCACTGATTATTATTATTTATTTTTTTTAGAACACCTGGGTGACTAGGAATAAGAAATTGTTCAACCATGACTTCCTGTTTCACAGGGGTATAAATATGAGGTAACACATAGGCCAGATTCCCTTAGTCATTCATAACGATGGGTAAGAGCGAGGAATATAACTGTGATGTGCGGCAAAAGGTTGTTGAGCTTCACACAATGGGGCGTGGCTATAAGAAAATAACACAAGCGCTGAAAACGACCGTTTCCACCATCAGGGCAATAATTAGGAAGTTCTAGTCGACTGGAAATGTTATGAATCGACCTGGAACTGGACGTGTGTCTGTATCGTCTCAACGCGCTGTGAAGAGGACGGTTCGAGTGGAGAAAAAATCTCCAAGGATCACAGCTGGAGAACTGCAGGAGTTCGTTGCGTCTCGGGGTCAGAAAGTCTCCAAAACTACAATCTGAAGTCACCGACATCACCACAAGGTGTTTTGAAGGGTTTGAAGAAAAAAGCCTCTACTCTCATCCAAAAACAAACTCGAGCGTCTTCAGTGTGCAGACACGACTGGAACTTCAAATGGGATCGGGTTCTACGGTCAGATGAAACCAAAACAGAGCTTTTTGGTAATAAACACAGAGGTGGTTTTGGTACACAGAGAGGTAGCCGTATGGAAAAGTACCTCATGCCCACGGTTAAATATGGAGGTGGATCTTTAATGTTTTGGAGCTGTTTTTCTACCAGAGTTCCTGGACATTTTGTTAGGATACATGGCATCACGGACTCCATCAAATATCAACGGATATTAAATGAAAACCTGACTGCCTCTGCCAGAAAGATTCAAATGGGCCGTGGTCGGATCTTCCAGCAGGACAGTGATCCAAAACATCCATCAAAATCAACACAAAAACGGTTTACTGACCACAAAATCAAGCTCCTGCCATGACCACCCCAGTCCCCTGACCTGAACCCCATAGAAAACCTGTGGGGTGAACTGAAGAGGAGCGTCCACCAGCGTGGACCTCGAAATGTGAAGGATCTGGAGAGATTCTGTACGGAGGAACGCTCTCAGACCCCTCATCATGTATTCTCCAACCTCATCAGGGGTTATAGGAGAACACTCAGAGCTGTTATCTTGGCAAAGCGAGCTAGCACAAATTTGACATTTGATTATTAATCAACTTCTGTGTGGTAACACTTCATCACACTACCCTGTGGTTGATTATTTTCCTATAACAGCACACCCCACGTGTTTTATTGTATTGAACAAACCATGAAGTTTAACATTAATACATCATAAATGATCTTAACAATGTAAACGAACACGGGTATTAATTGACGGTTGTGTAAAAGTCGATGAAAGACACCTGATTATTTAATCCACGACTGAAAATAAGTCCCCATACAGGAAATGAGCAAAAATTGAAGAAAAAAAACCTACCACGTTACTAAATGTTGAGTTTTAAAAAACTTTTAAAAAGGTAATACATGTATTAACTACTTTATTAATTTTATTAGTTTATTAACTCCTTTATTAACATTACTGATGGTGTATTGATGCTGTAGTTCATGGTTAACGTATGTAACGTAACGATCTATTCCTGCACCGGAGTTTCCATTTCCTTTCCTTATCCTGTGGTAAATAACGTGGTTTTTTTAGATAATGAAATAAACGCATGAAAGCAGCCAGTGGGAATTCGGCACAGTCCCGAAGCAGCGCTGCGTCTCTGATCTACGGACATTCCTGAGCGTGGCTATAAAGAGGGAAATCATGCAGCACAGGTCTGTAACAGGCTTCAGTGTTATGAATGTGAGCATTGTTGTAGCGAGTGGCTGAGTGCAGACAGGAACCGGGACAGCGGACGGCCTCCGAGATGGGATAGCAGGTCACGTTTGGGAACTGCTGAGGGATACGTGTCAGATTCCTGTGCTATGAAAGGACGAGGATGGAAGCGTCACGGACGGGAAATTTTTTACCTTAACTGAATGGAAATGACGTGTTGGGATGGTGGACTTTCTTTCTTTTATTTATTTATTTTTTTACTGGAACACTCTGTGAGTCGAATCATGAGTCGACTCTTTGGGCTCCCAAACGACTCGTTGATTCTTTTTTTTTTTTCCGCTCTAAAAAGGCAGATATTTTGTCCAGTGAGAACGAGTTTTTCGAATAAACTATCGTGTGAGTCTTATATTTCAGCGCTATATCGAAACATAAGCATGGCCGAAGAGCACTGCGGCACTCAGGGGGTCTAGAGGGTGTCTTTACAGTGAGGAAAACGTGCTCACTTGCACTAATGGCTGCCCTTCAAAGGGACGAAAGGTGATGCAATGCCCTCTAGGGAGCCACTATGTGCAAGAAAACCTGATTAAATGCTCTTTAAGGTGCAAGAAAGCATGATAAAGTGCCGTTTAAGGTGCTACGACGTGCAAGAAAATATTACAAAGTGCCCTCTAGGGTGCCCTTCCAGTGGAGAATATGTGAGTGTCTTACATGGTGTTCTTCCTTGAGAGGAAACATGATAAAGTGCCCACATGGGAGCGTTTTCAGTGGAGAAAGTGAGACGCAGTGCCCAGTAGGCTCCCCTACATTCAAGAAAATGGGATGAAGAGCCCTCTAGGGTGCGTATAATGTTTAGTAGAACAAACATGCCCTCCACGTACACGTACGCCATCACTTGGATCATTGCAACGGATGGCTGTGGCGTCGTCGGAATTCGAACGCAAGCTCGGTACGTTTAGTTACATGGGCAGTCAAGGTTGCGTAGCTTCACAGCTGATTTAAGGGACATGAGTGGACCTTAAGGAGCACTGTTGTACCTGTGAGGGAACATATTTAGAAAAATAGATATGCATGATAAATAAAAAGAAAAAGGTGCTTAGGTGTAGAAACAGCCTTTATTCAGATCTCGACAGAAGTTAAGTTAGTCACACATTAGCAGGCTTCACAGTTGATATAACTTCTTCTCATGTGAACGTGGAGATGATGCAGTGAACTCACAACGTACAAACACACAAAAAAATGAAAATTAAACCTCACTGCTGTAAGGACCATGATTGCGAGCGGAGATGTGGGAAAAAAACCCCCCTTCGATTAATTTTGTGAACACCTGAATCGAGATGAAGATAAGGATGGACGGACGGATTGAAAGGGGGGAAAGGGGCGTGGTTTAGATTTAAGCGACCTCCTCTTCGCCCTCCTCCTCGAACTCGCCCTCCTCGGCGGTGGCGTCCTGGTACTGCTGGTACTCTGAGACCAGGTCGTTCATGTTGCTCTCGGCCTCGGTGAACTCCATCTCGTCCATGCCCTCTCCGGTGTACCAGTGCAGGAAAGCCTTGCGCCTGAACATAGCAGTGAACTGCTCGGAAATGCGCTTGAACAGCTCCTGGATGGCAGTGCTGTTGCCGATGAAGGTGCCGGACATCTTGAGGCCGCGTGGCGGGATGTCGCAAACGGCCGTCTTGACGTTGTTGGGGATCCACTCGACGAAGTAGCTGCTGTTCTTGTTCTGGATGTTGAGCATCTGCTCGTCCACTTCCTTCATGGACATGCGGCCTCGGAAGACGACGGCCACGGTGAGGTAACGGCCGTGGCGCGGGTCGCAGGCGGCCATCATGTTCTTGGCATCGAACATCTGCTGCGTGAGCTCGGGCACGGACAGAGCACGGTACTGCTGGCTCCCCCTGCTGGTCAGAGGAGCAAACCCGGGCATGAAAAAGTGCAGACGTGGGAAGGGGACCATGTTGACGGCCAGCTTGCGCAAATCTGCGTTCAGCTGCCCCGGGAAACGCAGGCAGGTCGTGACGCCGCTCATGGTGGCCGAGACCAGGTGGTTCAGGTCGCCGTAAGTGGGCGTGGTCAGCTTCAGCGTGCGGAAGCAGATGTCGTAAAGTGCCTCGTTGTCGATGCAGTAGGTCTCGTCGGTGTTCTCCACCAGCTGGTGTACGGACAGCGTGGCGTTGTAAGGCTCCACCACTGTGTCGGACACTTTGGGCGAGGGCACCACGCTGAACGTGTTCATGATGCGGTCGGGATACTCCTCGCGGATTTTGCTAATGAGCAGCGTGCCCATACCTGATCCGGTGCCGCCACCCAGAGAGTGCGTGAGCTGGAATCCCTGCAGGCAGTCGCAGTTCTCCGCCTCCTTACGCACCACATCCATCACAGAGTCCACAAGCTCCGCCCCCTCAGTGTAGTGGCCCTTTGCCCAATTGTTTCCAGCACCACTTTGTCCTAACAAATCAAAATAAATACATTCATACATGCAGAGAAACACTTTTTAACTCGCTGAATCTATTTAAGCAGGATATTATATATTTGTTTATCCGTATAGGTGTCACAGAGGTATTCCATTGACGACATGGATTTAAAAAAAAAAGCGAGAGAACGATATATCGGTCGTTCTAATCATTATACCCTACATATAAATATAAACCCAGATGACAAATACTGTATAATATATATGCAATATATGAATTTTTATATAATATAACAATACACGAATACATTTCTGTATCCAATTCTTCACGTTCTCCTCCTTTTCCACACTAAATAATTGATGTTATTTTTAAAAACGCAAATAAAATCGTCACTAAACTAGCTCACGGGCATTTATCAGCATAGCGATTTTGTAATTGTGAAGCGATTGTAAGTTACTTTTGTATTATGGCCATTTTTTTTTGCATATAAATAACTAAATAAGGAATTATATAGCGAATAAATGATCCAATTTTAGTATTTGATGTCGGAAACATAATACAGACTACCTTCCTTTCATGATAATTTCACAGTTTATAGGTTTATTTTTCCCCATAGTATGTAATTTGTATGTATAAAAAATAAAACGCTCTATATAAGCGCAGACCAATTTGACCTTTTAGCACCGTTATACAATCACAGAGACGTAAGGAGCGGGATAATATTATGCATTATCTGTGCGTATTGACACGAAAGGCATCTCATCATCGTTCGTCTCCTCACCAAACACAAAGTTGTCGGGTCTGAAGATCTGTCCGAAAGGTCCGGAGCGGACCGAGTCCATGGTGCCGGGTTCCAGATCCACGAGGATGGCACGGGGTACGTACTTCCCACCTGAGCACAGGGAGATGGGTTTCCGGTGTAAAAAATCTCCAACCACAAACATTTCCATTTTATGTTATTTTTATTTATAAGCCTGTTTAGTAGATTTGAATCTGGATCTACGCAGAGACGTGCCCCCTGTCCTCATTATTATTATTATTATTTAATGTGACAAAAGTGTCTATTGCGTGAGTGACATCTTGACATCGCTGAGAAGAACTGGCTGTGTAGCATTAAACGTCACTGCTTAATCAAACCTTACGAGTCAGTACCTGACGCTTCATTGTAGTAGACGCTGATCCTGTCTAGCTGCAGGTCGCTGTCTCCGTGGTACGACCCAGTCGGGTCGATGCCGTGCTCGTCGCTGATCACCTCCCAGAACTGCGAGAGGAAGAAAAATGGAGGAAAGACAGAGAGAGAGAGAGAGAGGCTGTAATTCAAATGCACTCAATATCGTGCAAAATGAACAAACTAAAGTGCAAGTGAAGTATCTGTGTTACTTATTTATAGATTAGCCTCAACGCTACATATTAACATCATCCTTCTGCAGAAAAAAACTAAACATGTCCATTAGGTCATATATACATGTCCAAAATGTTGCATATGCATAAAACAATCTGAGTGGTATGAATGTATTTTTGCGAATTCAGTATGAATTTTTGCAAAATAAACAAACAAACGAATAAATAAATAAAAGGATGTAAGTCAAAAATAAAATAAATAAACTAGATATTAATTCGGATATTCTTAAATCACACGAGATTTTAACCATCTGGCAAAATGTAGAGGGTTGTATGTGTGTCATTTATTTATAATATTTATAATCCAATCCGCTGCATAAACTCAAGTCACTGCAAAAATATACAACCTGAATGAGACAGCATCCCCCTCCCCTACCCCCACCCCCCCCCCACCCCCAACCCACCCAGGGAGCATTTCTAACCGACACCACCCCCCCCCCCCCCCCCCCCCCCCCCACACACACACACACACCCTGTTCAACATGCAAAGTCCTCATTTTAAGTTTTATATATACATACACACACACACACACACACATATATATATATATATATATATATATATATATATATATATATATATATATATATATATATGAACTTTATTTTATAGAGTGCCTTTAAAAGCAGCGTCTCAAAGCCCTGTACACAAAATAAGCAGCGCACAGAAAAAAATGTATAAAAATAACAACAACAATAATAATAATAATAATAATAATAATAATAATAATAATAATAAAGTAGACATCAGCAGTCAAATGCAAGTTTTTAAAAAAGTAAGTCTTAAATTGAGCTTTAAAAAAATAAAATAAAGAAATATATATATATATATATATATATATATATATATATATATATATATATATATATATATATATATAGCCTTTATATAATTTTACCTTGGCTCCGATCTGGTTGCCGCACTGTCCGGCTTGCAGGTGCACGATTTCGCGCATTTTCGCAGCTGAGAGGAGAAGATCAGAAGAGGAGAGGAAGAACAAGAAGAAGAAAAAGAAGAGAGATCTTATGGACGGAGTGATACCGCAGGAAAGACGGAACCGTTATTGCGTCTCAGCGAGTCCACGCCCTGTTTGTCGAGCTCTTCCTTTCTACTGGCCCGAAATCCGTGGTGCTCGCTGACGTCATCGCCATGGTAACCAAGAGCGGAGGAGAGAAGGAGGACCCTGAGCGCGTGGAGACACCGGATAGGGTGCACCGGATCCGGAGAGTTGCAGTGATGAAGTGGACAAGATGGCGACTGTGTTTCATGTAAGACATAGAGACAGTGATGGCTGCTGGTGGTGTTAGATGTGGAGGGTAAAATCTAACATTTAGCCTGTTACTACAGTGCTGAACCGCCCCCCCCCCCCACCCCCCCACCACACACACACACCCCTTCCCCAATAGAAACCCTCATGGAATTTGTGATGGTTTTAATGGTTATAATAGGAATTGTATTGGTTTTAATGGAAAATGTAGGCCTAATGGTCCCTGTGGGTCTCCACTGCTAATTTATTGTTTTCTATTGGTGTTACGTATAGTGTCTACCATATAGGACATGCGTCCTTAATACGTCCTACTATATAATGAAAACCCTTTGGTAATGGTTTTAATGGTTATAATGGGAATTGGTTTTAATGGAAAATGTAATGGTCTCTGTGGGTCTCCACTGGTAATTTATTGTTTTCTATTGGTGGCGTGTTGTGTCTAGTGGCTACCATATAGGACATGCGTCCTTAATACGTCCTATTATATAATGAAAATCATTTGGTAATGGTTGTAATGGTTAACAGCTGATGATTTGTAAGGGTATTTGTAATGGAATCCATTAGAATTTCTACGATGGTTTCTATTGTGTTTTCTTTTCAGCAGGGCAATGAAACTCTTAGCGTTGAGCACAGTTCCAGATCTGGACCACCTTGTCAGGGTGGGCTTGGCTGGGGCCAGCCTTTCTCTTAGGGGGGCCAGTTACATTAGACCTTTTTACTCTCCAAATATTAAGCCATTGTACTCACAGCAATAAGGATATAAAGACACAAGGCATGTTCAAAATCTAGATTTTGGTGATGCAGGATGATATTAATCACGGCGGTCTCAAACTCAATGAAGTCGAGAGGATATGACAGTTTAGTTGTGCTGGTGGATTGTTAGAGTACATGAAAGATGTGAATCCCAGACCAGAAATGGCTCTGTGCATCATGTACACTCTGTCTGCACTTACACTTTGCGTTTGCATTTTTGTGGGAGTGTACAGTATTAGTTTCAATTCCAATAATTTGATATAAAGCAAGATCTTGGCGTCCGCAGAGAATTTTTAAACTAGTCCGCTCTGGCAACCCAGTCATTAACTGTCCTGTCCTCTGTTCTTCCCCCGAGCATGGGGCAGCATGATTCGTCAGTCCGTCCTGGATTTTGCAATCGCAGAAATGAATGCAAAATCAAGCAAACTCCGCAACATTCCGAGGAACTTGCAATTTTTAAAAATCAGCGCAGATTTTCCGCAGAATTGGGCCGAGACGTCGTCACGACACGCATTCAGCCAAAGCCTTCTTCGATTCACGTCTGTCGAACATGAGTCCAGCTGAAATGTCTCGTTTACCAACAAACACCACTGCGAAAGACAGCGCAGAACAATTTCGTGCGATTGCGATGTTGCCGATTCAAATCCCTAAAAAATACCACAAGCAAATAATAAAAAAAAGCAGCAGAAAAATCAAGCAACAATCAAAAAAAAAAAAAAAAAAAACTCCACAAAATCCTGTACAGACTGATTCCTACCCCAATCGGGCCTCTATTAGCACTTGTTGCAATTCCCTTTTCTGACCACTAGGTGAAATAATAACGTTATAGAAGCTAAGTAGGGCAGTGAGCGTTCTGCCCCACGTTTCAATAATCATCAATAATGGTGAGCAAATCAGTGGAGCGTTTTGTTTTTCCCTCCTTCAAATCGTGGTTCAGTGAAAACAGGTAAATAAGTATTTAAATTTTAAATTCATACACGCCTTCTCAATCAGCGATGATTGCAGACGACCTGTTACAGAGTTGTGCTAAAAATAAAAACGATCAAATCTAGGGGGTGTAATCCCCTGACACGACTGACACTGATAGGCTGCATGGATCTACGACTGTTGGTGGTGCTGTTGTGCTTCGGTCCATAGAAATCCAAAACAGTCCACTTTAAGAGGTTTGTTAACAGCCAATAGTAATATGGATATAAAAATAAATAAATAAATAAATAAACATATATTGATGTTTTTTGGGGTTTTTTTTTAATGGTGGGACGGGAGTTAGCCCTGCTTGCACATTTATACCCCCAGCATGTGAGTGTATGAGTAGAATAATAATGGAATTGAGGTCTTAGTTATCTAGAATCATTTCAAACACTTTCAGGAAATAAACAATAGAAATAAAATGTAAAAAAAAAAAAAAAAAAAGCACACTCATCGGATCTTTATTACGTAGACTAACCATGTAGGTGGACCACTACTGTCTAGATATTATTAGCACTGTCATGGTAGTGTGTGTGTGTGTGTGTGTGTGTGTGTGTGTGTGTGTGTGTGTGTGTGTTGTGCTGCTATGAGTGTATCAGAAGATTAACATTAGTCTCTCACTGTGCACTCACAAGGCAGGCGTGTCGCATAAAGATCATGCAGTGTTTAAAAAAATCACAAAAATGCTGCTGTGCCTGATTTAAACACTCCTTCCAGCACCAAACAATACACACACACACACACACACACACACACACACACACACACACAGTCAATGTCTCAGACCACTAAGTGCATTTAAACATTTACAAATTAGCATTGCAGTCACTTACACCACAGCGCTGTTGAATTCTGCGTTCTGATTGGACAGAAGGTGTGGAAAACTGATATTTGGAATGTAAAGAATTTTTTATACTGACTCAATAATGTAGAAGTCGTAAAATAAAATTCTATTAAAAAAAAATTAGAGTGCCTATAAGACAATAAACACTGGAACGAGGCCGTCGAGTCATTGTGTTGGGGATACAGGCACAGTGTTGGGTTATTTTTAATATTTGTGTCTCAGGCTCACGTCTCCGAGTCCACGTGAGTTCGGCATAATCTGCCCAGAGAGCCGTTCAAATCACACGCTTCCTCTTTCTCTATTTACAGTGATGAATTACAGCGTTGTTACCACTGTGTGGTGTGTACCGCTGTAAAGTGTTCGCATAAGATAAGATGAGATAAGATATGATATGATATGGTATGGTATATTATATTATATGGTATGATTCAACTTTATTCATCCTGGAGGGAAATTTCTTAATGTATGACAATTGCGCCAACATGGGGAACCAGAACCAGAACACTCACCCCCCCAAATACACTGTTTTATTTACTGTCTCACGTCACAGTGCATTGAGGTAATGACTAGAACAAGCTATTCATTTACAGTTTATCATGTGTCTAGACACTTTCGTTCTACAGTCTCATCAACAGTCTCATAGAAAGGCTTTTTTTTTTTCTTCTGGAAGCCTGTAATAACAAACAAACAAACAAACAAACAAAAACAACCCCAAAATACAAACGAACCCTTTCTGCTATCTTCATCTCTGCATGTTTATACCCTCTCTACCCGCCGTGACAGCACGGGGACGGTCAGTTTAATTAATTTATCGTGTCTTATTTCTCTATAAGTGATGCGCGTATGTTTACTCCACACTGTCCAAATGAACAGGAAGTGAAAATGAGACATGAACTCCACAGCAATGTGATCTGCAAATACACCCGCCTGTACAGACCCAGTTACAGACGTCCCTTTCAGCAAGAAGTCTGAGAACCTCTCTATAAGGAAACGAGAAGAAGACGTTATCCGATGGCATCGCACTAAAAACGGTTTTCGGTATTCCCTTTATTTTACGATGGAATATAAAAACACGGTGTATGTATATGTTTCGAGTCTCTTTCAAAGTTTGTACGGACGGACAGGACCGTTAAAGTTGGATCGTTTAGATGTACAAACGTCAAAGGTTAGAGTCGTGGGAACTCTGCCCAATATAGGGCGAAAACGCCGGTTCCACATTAACCAAAACATTCAAGATCGTCAAGAGAGTTGAACTTCCTGTTTTGAGTCTCGTGTGCTACTCCTCCCTCTGTGCTCTTCCTGAACATTTCAAGCAGCTCAAAGGAGCTTTCCAAAAACCTGCTGAGCGAGGCGAGCTCACACCGTCGCTGCAGACGTGTGCGCCAAGGGTGACGACGCGGCACTCCGGCTCCTAGCATGACAGAAGCGTGTCGGGCGTGACCATGTCTTCCGAGTTACCCGAAGAGGACCTGTCGTGCCCCGTGTGCTGTGACATCTTCAGCGATCCCGTCCTGCTCCCGTGCAGCCACAGCTTCTGCCGGTCCTGCCTGCAGAACTTTTGGGGAAGTTCGGTTTTCCGGAGCTGTCCCATGTGCAGGAGGAGAGTCTCGAAAAAGCAACCTCCGAGCAACCTGGCTCTGAGGAATTTGTGCGAGGCCTTCGTGCAGACCCAGAACTCTAGACGTGAGAACGAGAAGAAAGCGGCGTGCCCGCAGCACGCCGAGAAGCTGAAGCTCTTCTGCGTGGATGACCAGCAGCCCATCTGCGTGGTGTGCCAAGCCTCAAGAATGCACAGGGGTCACGACTGCGCTCCCACAGACGAGGCCGCTCTGGACTGTAAGGTACTGTTCGGACAGAGGCGCTTTGTGCCGCACTGCACTGTTGCTACATTGTGTCTGTGTAAAAAAAAAAACAAACAAAAACAAAACGCCATTCCAGAAGGATTTGGTGTGGTTGCTTGAGAGAATGCGGTTAATCAAGTCCGGTCTGACACAATCTCAGCGTGCTCCGGTGGAGGAATAAGAGCCGAGGCATTCCAGCAGCACCTCGCTGGCTCACATCTGCGTTTTGTACCTTTCAAACTCGAGCGTTCTCGAAAAGTCTTCAATAAATCCATGCGCACATGTGTTTGAGTTAGGACGAGAACGCTTGTATTTCAAACACATGTTTTGGAACCAGAAAGTCTTGTTTCTGGAAGCAACAGTCGGGGGTTAACTCGGTTCGATGCCCTTTCTTACATCCTCTATTCGGCCTCTGTCAATAGCCGTGATGTTATCGTTTAAAACGAATTACTTTACACTTTCATAAAGTCATGCGGACGTGGACGGTTAGAGCGAACACGACTGATCTTGGTGTCTTTATGCACATTTAGGTAGATGCCAGTAAGTTTGGTGGAAGGAGGAAAGATTTGGCAAGACGGTGTAGATACCGGATTCTTTAAAAAAAAAAAAAAAAAAAACAAACAACCTCACAACAAAAACACTTTTTAGTTCCAGACTGATTTAATTCAGAGGTTTTTTTTTTTTTTTTTTTTTTTTTAAATAGTTTGATTTAGTCCAGAGTACGGACAGTTTGTTTTGTTAAAATGACCCAAATCTCATAATCAAAATAAATGTTGCGTTCTTGTGTACATTTTTGTTTTTGAATACAGTCAACTTTGTTCAGTATGTCCTTTTGTACGATTACAATAAACCAAATATAAGATCATTAAACCTATTTCTGGACACAATTTCAAAGCTTGATAAATACTCACGCTCTATTGGCTGATAATTTTAAGTTCTAGAAAGATGCCAAATTATCTGCCAGTAAGATTGAGAACATTTAGACCTCGAAAAAAAAATCTTATAACAGGAAATACTAGATACGTTTGACTCTATTTAAGATATCGCCACTTGCTAAGCTGGCAGGTTTTCTGTTGACATTTTTTTTTTTTTCATGATGTGGCTGATCGAGGGTTAAACATTTCAGACCTTGGAACGATGACGTTCTAGCTGACTTCAAGACTTTATAACTTAATGTTATATATATTATATTTACTGCCCATGCTACTGCATACAATACATCGCACTGTCTGTGAGAAGATTTACAGCAGAACATTGTGTTTAGACGATGGCGAGTATAACACACAGCTTTAAACTTACTGAGGGTAAAATATACCCTTACTTACTATATATCTTAATTTGTAAAAAAAAAAATAATAATCATAAAAAAAAAGTATACTTTAATCCAGACGTCTTACTGTTTACATTTTCATTTCAAACCTCTCGGTAATATAAATCTCAAAGATCACGATTTTCTTCTTTTTTTTTCTTTTTTTTTCTTTTTTTTTTTCTTTTTCCCCCAGGAAGAATTGAATTCAGTCACATTTTTGCATTTTAAACGGACACATCAAATATCAAACCTACGTTTATATGGAGTTTATATTTCGGTCAGTTTTGAAATTCAAAGATGCTATGAAGAAGTACGTTATTATGTGTTTTTTCATTTAGACAAAGAAAAAGAAAAAGGAAAGAAAAAGTGCAAAGTTGTAATGAAAGGAAACAGAGCACCAAGTCCAGCGGTAACCTTAACCTTCATAATGTTTATAAACAATACATTTTTATTAAATAATTTTAAAAAAAACAAAAAACCTTTCAGTTAAAATCGTTCACTTTTTACTTTTAAATATTATTTTTAAGCTACGTTTAAATCCAGACACTTAAAACGGTTTAACCTTTGATGAGCAAAAATCTTTAAAAAAAAAAAAAAAAAAAAAAAAAAAAACTACAATAATGATAACGTGTTGTGTATTTTTTTAAAAAAATGATTTATTTATTTTATTTTATTACTATTTAGAATTGTAAGTGCGTTTTAGGGTGTACCGTGTAAAAGTAATATCATGCCATAGCAGCAACAATTTATGATAATAATAAGAAGATTAATAAGTTGAAAAAATGTAAATATCGGTATAAATAAGGAGGTGATAATAGACAAAAAGTACAGAGCACAAGAGATGTAAATGTGTATGGAAATGGAGACACGAAGGTTTTTTTCGGTACCTTTTTCACTTCTACTTTTTGTTTTACGTAAACGAAACCCCATACTTTCACCTTAGCGTCATTTTTCTGCACTTTTTTAACATTTTTATGCATATTTTCCGCCATTATGCTTTTATAGGAGAAGCTCGAGTCTGCTCTGAAGATGCTTAAAGACAAGCTGGATGTCGTGACTAAACTCAGAATGACTTCAGCTATGGCGCTCGAGCATATCAGGGTAATTTTTTTTTATTCTGAAAAGATTGACTTTTTTAGTAAAAAGGTTCAAGAAAAACCAATCAAGATTCTGTGTGCTTTAGAGTCAGGCCCAGCTTCTAGAGAACCAAATGAAGCATGAGTTCATGAAGCTTCACCAGTTTCTGCGTGAGGAAGAGGAGGCCCGGCTCTCCGCGCTGAAGGAGGAAGAGATGAAGAAGGTCCTTGCTATAAAGGAAAGAGATGAAGAGCTGAGGAACAGGATCTCTTCTCTCTCAGACATCATCAGTCGCACCGAGCAGGAGATCGCTGATGATGATCTGACGCTGCTGCAGGTAAAAATATCACCACCATTAACTCTGGAATTTCCTGGAGTGTTTTTTTTTTTTTTTTTTTTTTTTCCTGAACAGGATAACGTTGTTTATGACGTGTTGACCGACTGCCAGGAGAAGTTTCTTATTCTCTCCTCCTCCTGGCTTTCAGAGTGTTCAGTGATGGCTCATTGTGTTTCGTTTCCTTTCACAGAACTTCAAATCTGCCATGGAGAGGTACGTAGAATCCACCTCTCTATGTTAAAGGAAAACTCCACCCTTAAAAATAACATTACAAATGTATTTATGTTGAAGTGTTTGTAATGTGCTTAGTGACCGTGGTGCTAATTGGTTGGTTGGTGATGTATGTTCGTCATTCCTGTGAGAATGAAGTTAGAAGATGTCGCAGGGGGATGCTGTACTTCGATAATCTCAAACAGTCAGGTTTCGCTGTTGGCTCCTGAAAACAAAACAGCGAGAGCTCACCATTTTCCAGAGACTTTCAACATCATATGGGGCAGTGGTGGCTTGGTGTGGAGCAGTGGTGGCTTGGTGGGGGCAGTGGTGGCTTGGTGGGGGGCAGTGGTGGCTTGGTGGGGGCAGTGGTGGCTTGGTGGGGAGCAGTGGTGGCTTGGAGGGGAGCAGTGGTGGCTTGGAGGGGAGCAGTGGTGGCTTGGTGGGGGCAGTGGTGGCTTGATGGGGCAGTGGTGGCTTGCTGGGGGGCAGTGGTGGCTTGGTGGGGGAAGTGGTGGCTTGTTGGGGGCAGCGGTGGCTTGGTGGGGGCAGTGGTGGCTTGGTGGGGGTAGTGGTGGCTTGTTGGGGCAGTGTTGGCTTGATGGGGCAGTGGTGGCTTGGTGGGGGCAGTGGTGGCTTGGTGGGGGGCAGTGGTGGCTTGGTGGGGGTAGTGGTGGCTTGTTGGGGCAGTGGTGGCTTGATGGGGCAGTGGTGGCTTGGAGGGGAGCAGTGGTGGCTTGGTGGGGGGCAGTGGTGGCTTGGAGGGGAGCAGTGGTGGCTTGGTGGGGGGCAGTGGTGGCTTGGTGGGGGGCAGTGGTGGCTTGGTGGGGGGCAGTGGTGGCTTGGTGGGAGGCAGTGGTGGCTTGGTGGGAGGCAGTGGTGGCTTGGTGGGGGGCAGTGGTGGCTTGGTGGGAGGCAGTGGTGGCTGGTGGTTAACGCTTTGGGTTACTGAACGGAAGGTTTGGGGTTCAAGGCCAAGCTGCCACTGTTGGGGCCTTGAGCAAGGCCCTTAACCCTCTCTGCTCCACGGACGCTGTATCATTCCTGACCCTGCGCTCTGACCCCAACTTCCTAACATACTTAATAAACACTTCTTGTTTCTACAGAACTCAGAGTTCACCACCAAATCCAAAGGGGTTTTATGGGGCGTTAATAGATGAGGCCAAGCACCTGAGTAACCTGAAGTTCAGGGTCTGGGAGAAGATGCAGGAAGTTGCTCCTTACTGTAAGTACCTCAAAGAAACACAAGGCGGCAGTGACGCACCATGGGGGAACAGCTTTTAACCACAAAGCATAAATACAGCTCAGTCAGCAGACAGGAATTTGTCCCAACAGAAGAAAAGTGTCACGCTCGGATGCTATATGAATCAACAAGCAGAACTGTTACCATCCCTCACTTGATATACTCATATAAGAGCATGCCCTGAAGTGTTTTATTCCTTTTATACCACAGGAATCTGCCAAGCAATATCATTTTTTATTGATTAAACAACATTTTGGACTGTTTATGGTTTGTACAATAAAACAAATCTGTTTATAGTTACATGTAATATTGTGAAATGAAAGTTCCTGTTGTTCCCTCAGCAGTTTCTCTCTCTTTACGCTAGTAAGACAAAAAACACCACAGCTTATCATGCTACTGTGACATGACACAAAGAAAAAAAACGTAAAGTTACAGCTTTACTTATGACTGTTACCAAGCTCTGACACTGGAGACTCCTTCAGTAAATGCTTATTAAATGTCTGAGGCTGACAGAAAACTTCACCATATCAACGTTTATGTATTTTTCTTCGTTAAATGTAACATGGACCAAAAGAAGTATATTTTCGCATCAAACATGGCCTGTCCGTGGATATACGTTTAAACGTGTTCAGTTGTTCTTACGGTCTGAATCTTCATTTCTCGCTCAGCTCCTGTGACTCTGGACCCGAACACGGTGCACCCGTGTCTCAGGCTGTCGGAAGACCTCAGTAGCGTCCATTACAGCAGCATGGGTCGTCCTCTCCCCACCAATCCAGAGCGCTTCTGCATGAGCGCAGAGGTTGTCGGCTCGACGGTTATCGGCTCGGGCACGCACGCCTGGGAGGTGGAGCTAGAAGAGAGCGATGACTGGATCCTGGGCGTAGCCAGCGTGTGCGTTAAGAGGGACTCGGAGGTCCCGGCACGCCCGGAGAACGGGTACTGGACACTGTGCATGCGGGACGGAGAGTACAGGGTCATGGCGTCGCCTGTAAGGACACTGAAGGTGGACAAGAAGCTGCAGAAAGTGCGAGTGGACGTGGACTGGGATGCAGGGGAGGTTTGTTTCTCCTGTCCCGAGGACGGGCAAATGCTGCACAGGTTCACGCAGACGTTCGTGGACAAGGTGGTGCCGTATTTCTACACACAGAGTAGAAAGCCTCTAAGGATTGTTCCACAACCGGTGATGATTTCAATGAAGAAAAACTGAGATGTATGGAATAAATGTGTAAACAGGAAGTAGCTTATGCTTTGGGGTACTGACGAGAAGGTCAAGAGTTCAAATCCCAACACTAAAAAGCTAAAAGGTCCTTGAGCAAAAACCTTTAATCCTCAACTTCTCAGGAGTATTCTCTCACAACCTGAGTCGCTTTGAAGGAAAGAGTCAGACAAAAGAGTAAAAACGTATGTGTACAACTTTAACTGTAATGGCTTGAGAGTGGAGTTTCCTGTCTTCTTGTTCCTGTTTACTTCCTGTTTGGCTGCTCATCCCCAAAATCCTAAGAACCAGGGGCACTGAATCTTTAAAGTCACCCAAAACACACTTTTACCCTGAAGAGGAAATGTAGATACAGTACCAATACTTGGTACTGTGGTGTTGTCTGGTGCACGTTTGCATATTAGAACCTGATTGGCCCTTGTATTTTATGATGTAATAACACCTGCCTGACACATGTTCAGCACTGAAACATATTATATTTTTCAGTCAGATATTTAGCTTCCTTGTGTTTCCTGAAATAAAAACTTACTCATCTTCAGGAACCGCTTTATCCTGGTCAGGATCCGGAGTCTATCCCGGGAACAAGAAGGGAACGCACCCGGGATGAGACACCGGTCCGTCTCGCCAATCTTTTTGGGAGGTGGGAGGCAACCGGAGAGCTTGGAAGTACGTCAACGTGGACACGGGAGAACATATGAAAACTCCAGAGCTCAGGATTGAACCAGGGAACCTGGAGCTGTGAGGCAACCACAGTACCACTCTGATAATAATAATATTAATAATAATAATAATAATAATAATAATAATGATTGAAGAACATGTTTTTTAAATAGTCTGGCTGGTAAAAATGAAATAAAAACGTGTATAGTGTGTATTTTTAATGTATTTCTTAAAAAAAAAAAAAAAAAAAAGCTGCTGGAATAAAAACAGTAGATTTTGTATGGTTCAGATTTTATTTATTTGCCATTACATGAAGTTTTATTTTGAATTTAATGAATCAAATATGTAAATATCCTGTATCTAATGATTGCTAGATAGGCCAAATGTGAATAAAAAATATATCTCCATTCTGGTGTATATTAAGCGAAAGGTATCATTGCTATGCATTATGAACGTTAAACATTTCCAGAGATTTCCACATGACTGTGTAAACATGAAACACATGATGGCGCCAAAATTCCACTCACTGAAAGGTTTAATCCACATTCTGTGTCTCAGAACTTTAAACAGCATGTGCTTGTTAAACAGTATTCCGGCTCGCAAACGCTAGTGCAAGGAATTCTTTCTGGAATTAAACTTACAAGTTAAATATTTATTATAAGAACATTTTATTCACACACCACATGTACTGGAAGTACTGGCATCCTTAAAGCGAACAGGCCAAGAAGACTGTATAATATAAACATTAAACATGAAAATAAATCAATTCATTGATTCAGTGAGTATAAATATGTCTTTTGACAGTATGTTACCAAAAATCTTTCCAATAAGAATTCACTTAAAGTATATCTATTATGTTTTTTCAAATATTCCCTTTTATGTAGTGTGTTCTATACGTAGCTGTTTGTGAATGTGAAAAGTCTGCAAAGTTTCAAAAATCGACGCGCACGACAAACAGAGTTACCGACTACCAAAAGAAGGAATCGATTTTGAACAGCTGAATCGACTCGTTAGTGATTCCAGACTTTACTTCTTGTACTAATCTACGTAGGTTTGTAACGTGGACCAATCACGGCAGACTGGGACGTCTGACCAATCAGAGCAGAGTATGCTCTCTGAAACGAGGAGTTTAGAACAAATCATTTAGAACGGATCATTTAACGAGTCGTTTGTGACACTGGGGGAAAAAGGTAACGCTGCAGTTTAAATTACGAGCACGTTAAAGCGTTTTTTCACCTCGGATGCGTGTAAATCTATTGCATGAGAGCTTTAAAATGAAATTAGGCCCGTTTCAAATCAATAATAGGTGCGCTTTAATGACATTCTTTTAAAGTGTTTATGAAACAATCATTAAATTGTTCTGAAATTCCAGATGTTCTGTTCTGTTGATATTTTTTTTACCCTAATAAACAAACAAAACAAACAACCCCCCCCCCCCAGGTTTAGTTTATTCTAGATGCCACTAATTCCCAATTTCTGGAATTCCATCCCTTATGAAAACCTGTGGTCTGAATTGAATGACAGGTGGATGGGCCAAGCTTGTTCGACCTTGTTAGACACTGCAGGTAGAGACTCAGTGCAGTTATTCTCCTCAGCGGAGGCTTTACCGAGTGCAAAGGTGCCAATAATTTTGCAGAAATGAATCACACTAAAATTAAACATTAAAATCTTTACGCTCAGAATAAAACTAGTTGTACATATGAGCCATATTATTATATTCATATTTATATAAAGGGTGCCAAAAATTTTGGAGCTGACTGTAAAACTTTGGGAACGTTTTCGAAATCTGGACCAATCTGAGCGCTCGATTCTTGTGGAGATGTAAGGCTCTAAGCTGGCGATTGCTCTGGTTTTTTCGTACAGCGGAGCTTCCTCACCAAAGAGTCTGGCAGGAAGGGGATCTTCTCCAGGCGAGAGAGGTAGACGAGTGGCTGGATGCTGCTGCTGATGTTCAGGAAGGCGTATCCCACAGGCTGGACGTAGCAGGTGAAGGCATGAGGTGAGTAGTGATCCTGGAAGGGGAACATGGCCACCAGAGGGAGGTAGTTAACAATAATGATGCACAGGATGGAGAGCACCATCTTGAAGGCTTTCTTCTTCATGGGGTGCATCTCGTCCTTGCCTGCACCTCGCGAGCGCTTCAGGGCCCACAGAATGGATATGTTGCAGATCAACATCCAGGTGAACGTGGCCAGGACCTCTCCTGTGAAGATCTTCTCGAAGTTAGGGAGGCCGCCGATGGTTTTAGCTGAGGCATACGCGAAGGTGAGGCAGAACACAAACACTGCCAGGCCAACCCTGTACTTAATGTGCTTCAACTGTCCAAAAGCGATCGGGAAGACCACAGCGACAAAGCGGTCCAGACAGATGCAGGAAAGGAACAGCGGCCCACTCGTGTCCTTCACGCCGTAGGAGAACTTCAGAGCAGACCAACCTTCCTTGCTCTTCCAGTAGAAGAGGTTGAGGAAGCTTATCGGGACCATGAGACCGAAGTAGGCGTCCATGAAGGCCAGGCAGCCCAGAAAGATGTCGGAGGTGGAGGGCTCGTGCCGGTTACGGATCAGGATTATGATGACCAGGATGTTGGCCGGAAATCCTATAATCAAGTTAAAGGTTTGAACTGCCAGGTCGAACAGGATGGCTTCCACCATGTGGTCACACCCATCAAACACACTGAAGGGCTTAGGGGTCGTGTTGAGCTGCAGGGGGGCAGGAGTGGGATCGACGCTGAGGTTCATTCTCAAGTCGAGGTCGTATTCGAATGTACTGAAGGAGATTCCGAAGGACAAACCTAGAAAAACAAACCTAATTATCACCATCTAATAGAAATTAGGACAAGTTGATAGACTGTAAGCGTCTGGAAATTTAGATCATCATCATCATCATTAATAAGTATTAATTTAATGAAAGAAAAAAAAACAAATCAACAAGTACAATTCAAAGAGAATCAAGCAAAATGGTCATATACTAGAATTAAAACCCTGACAGTAAAACAATAATGACACAATAATAAGGTATGAAAGGTATAAGGCATGCTGTTATAGGAAAATAATCAACAACAGGATGGTGTGATGAAGTGGAGTTACTGTTAACACCCTGAAGCTGATCCCAAAGTGGTTTATTCCTCTTAGACCACAGCCCTTTCCCTAATTATTACAACGTTTCATTTATAAATGGACAACAATTCATGGGATTTATCCATTTACCCTTCCATTTAATGTAGCGGAACCTTCCTGAAACTTCCTGACCTTTACAAAGCGCTGACACTGGAGACTCCTTCCACAAATGCTCAAGAAAAGTCTCCTTACCGGAAAAAACGTCACCATGTCGCCAATTAGACATTTTCCTTATCTTTGTTATTCAATCCACTTTTTTGACTTAGTGTACGCGGAGTGTCCTCTGTAGCTACAACTTCCTGTAAATGGGCTGTTACTATAGGAACAATAACGTATTACAGCGAACGCATTACGGAATAGACGTAAACATTTTGAGGTAATTGGTTTCCTCGAATTTTTGGAGTTAAACGAACTTATCCGGTTTTTACGGTGTAAGACGTCTAAGGTCAGAACTTGTAAGTAAGACATGCCTTTTTTAGGCAAAGAACATCCTGTACATGCGAAACCGTCTGCGTAGAGCTTAAGTTTCATTATTAACACCTCGATACATACAGAACTCGTTAATAAATATATCCCTAACACGCCGAATTCACTTCATTCCATTCCACCGGCTGTTTTCCTTCAGTCAGAAACGCAATGTATGCTTAAACAGCTGAGCCTGATGCACCTGAGCATCATCATCATCATCATCATCTTCATCATCATCATCATCATCATCATCATCATCATCATCATCAGCAGCGGCAGTGTGTGAGTCATGTCTCACTGTCAGAAAAATAAATCAGAGGCCACAAACAGATGAGTGTCTCGAGACGACAGTGTCTCTTCCTCAGGGCTGTTATTGTGTTATCCTGTGAGCTCGTGCCAAAGGCCACATGAGAACAGGGTCTGTACAAACAGCATACACACACACACACACACACACACACACACACACACACACACACTCACTGTCTTTATTATCTTTATGAGGACCTTCCACTGACAGAATCATTAATGCAGCTAAATAAAATAATGATATGATTCATCTAAATCATCTAAACATAACTCTCAGTAACCAATAAGGGACCATTGGCTCTTTTAGGTGGTTTGTTTGTTTATTTATTTATTTAAATAAGCGCTGTAGTTTTTATTGGAGATCAGTGAAACATCCCCATAAGGACAAAGCTGTCAGATATTCTGGTATTTTGATCCACACCAAGATATAAAACATCACATGCACACTGATGAGGACGACAGATACAGCGCTGAGTGTCAGATTTACTGAGAAGTGTATCAGTAAAGACATCAGTTACTAAATAACCACGAGTCAGCACGCATCGGTACACCTGCCGTTACACCTGTTATTACACCTGTCAGTACACCTGTGATTACACACCTGCCATTACACCTGTTATTACACTGGTTATTACACCTGTGATTACACCTGTGATTACACACCTGCCATTACACCTGTTATTACACCTGTTATTACACCTGTGATTACACACCTGCCATTACACCTGTTATTACACCTGTTATTACACCTGTTATTACACCTGTGATTACACACCTGCCATTACACCTGTTATTACACCTGTTATTACACCTGTGATTACACACCTGCCATTACACCTGTTATTACACCTGTTATTACACCTGTTATTACACCTGTGATTACACACCTGCCATTACACCTGTTATTACACCTGTTATTACACCTGTTATTACACCTGTGATTACACACCTGCCATTACACCTGTTATTACACCTGTCAGTACTCCTGTGATTACACACCTGCCGTTACACCTGTTATTACACCTGTTATTACACCTGTGATTACACACCTGCCATTACACCTGTTATTACACCTGTTATTACACCTGTTATTACACCTGTGATTACACACCTGCCGTTACACCTGTTATTACACCTGTCAGTACTCCTGTGATTACACACCTGTCATTACACCTGTTATTACACCTGTTATTACACCTGTGATTACACACCTGCCATTACACCTGTGATTACACCTGTTATTATACCTGTCAGTACACCTGTGATTACACACCTGCCATTACACCTGTTATTATACCTGTTATTACACCTGTCAGTACACCTGTGATTACACCTGTGATTACACACCTGCCATTACACCTGTTATTACACCTGTTATTACACCTGTTATTACACCTGTGATTACACACCTGCCATTACACCTGTGATTACACCTGTTATTATACCTGTCAGTACACCTGTGATTACACACCTGCCATTACACCTGTTATTATACCTGTCAGTACACCTGTGATTACACACCTGCCATTACACCTGTTATTACACCTGTTATTACACCTGTCAGTACACCTGTGATTACACACCTGCCATTACACCTGTTATTATACCTGTTATTACACCTGTCAGTACACCTGTGATTACACACCTGCCATTACACCTGTTATTACACCTGTCAGTACACCTGTGATTACACACCTGCCATTACACCTGTTATTACACCTGTGATTACACACCTGCCATTACACCTGTTATTACATATGTCAGTACTATTGTGATTACACACCTGTCATTACACCTGTGATTACACCTGTTATTACACCTGTCATTACACAGCTGTTATTACACCTGTCAGTACACCGGTGATTACACACCTGCCATTACACCTGCCATTACACCTGTTATTACACCTGTCAGTACACCTGTGATTACACACTTGCCATTACACCTGTTATTATACCTATTATTACACCTGTCAGTACACCTGTGATTACACACCTGCCATTACACCTGTTATTACACCTGTCAGTAAAATCCTGTGATTACACACCTGCCATTACACCTGTCATTACACCTGTTATTACACCTGTCAGTACACGTGTGATTACACACCTGCCATTACACCTGTTATTATACCTGTTATTACACCTGTGATTACACCTGTGATTACACACCTGCCATTACACCTGTTATTATACCTGTCAGTACACCTGTGATTACACACCTGCCATTACACCTGTTATTATACCTGTTATTACACCTGTCAGTACACCTGTGATTACACACCTGCCATTACACCTGTTATTACACCTGTTATTACACCTGTGATTACACCTGTGATTACACACCTGCCATTACACCTGTTATTACACCTGTTATTACACCTGTGATTACACCTGTGATTACACACCTGCCATTACACCTGTTATTACACCTGTCAGTACTCCTGTGATTACACCTGTTATTACACCTGTCATTACACCTGTTATTACACCTGTCAGTACTCCTGTGATTACACACCTGTCATTACACCTGTGATTACACAGCTGTTATTACACCTGTCATTACACCTGTCTTTACACCTGTGATTACACATCTGTTATTACACCTGTCATTACACCTGTCAGTACACCTGTGATTACACACCTGTCAGTACACCTGTGATTACACCTGTCACAGTCCCTTGTCAAAAACACCCAGTGTCTGCGTCACCTCAATAATCTGACAAATCAGGGTTTTTTTTACTTTTATGCAAATACTTGCTGCAAAAGATAAAATAAAATATATATTTTTAAAGAAAAATATTTTATTTGTTCAGTTTTACATAAAGATGCTATTTCACCTCAATTTTTTAATCTATATCACACTTTTAACAACAGACATCATGGCAAGGCAGCTTTACAGAAATCCGCACTGCAGTTTGTAGCAAACAAAAATGTCTTGAATCGATCTTGTCACGATCTCGCCGGCAGATGGCGCCGCGGCGACGACGTCCACGGAGATCAGGAGAGTGCGCGCGTGCACGAATCCCACGTGTTATTTAAACCCCTCGCGTTGCTGCGCACGGCGTGCGGTATTATAGACTGACTGGTGTAATGGGTAATGTTTCCATGTCCCGCTCTGGTTTCGTGTTTCATGCCATGGCCCTAGTTAAATGATTTCCATGTCTAGTTCTAGTTCCTTGTTTCATGCCATAGTGAAGCGACAGGTGAGTATTTGTTCAGGTGGGTAATTGTGATAAGCGGTAGAGGTTCCAAGTC
Organism: Ictalurus punctatus; assembly: GCF_001660625.3. Taxonomy (NCBI): domain Eukaryota; kingdom Metazoa; phylum Chordata; class Actinopteri; order Siluriformes; family Ictaluridae; genus Ictalurus; species Ictalurus punctatus. Next base: position 18,912,164 of record NC_030439.2, on the reverse strand, counting down.
TTGTTCTAAGTTTCATGTTTCATGCCTAAGTTCGAGTTTATATTTTGACCTCGTTTCCCGTTTCTTGTATCTTGGCTTTAGTGTGTAAATAAAGACTTTGATCCTGCACTTGCTTCCTGTTCCAGTCTCGGTTCGTAACAGATCTATTTCATATGATAAGATTACAGTAATCCCATGACAGAATTATTACTATTACTAGTTCTAGACTAGTCTAGAAATAGATTTAATAATCTATTTATTAATATGTATATATATATATATATATATATATATATATATATATATATATATAGTTGTAATCTTCTATAATCTCATAAAAAGAAATACTGCATGCATGACTAAGGTATATTCAAGATATTATCACTTGATATCATTTTTTTTGCAGTGTGTATGTAGAATCTAATCCCTAATTTAAAAAAAAACAGGGGTGACAGGGAAATCGTCCTCTTCTGGGTGACACCAGATAGTGTGATAATGACAATCGTTACTCTTCCATAATTATATACTTTATAGTTATTATACTTTAACATTATTATGCTAAAAGGATGAGTCTTTTCTTTTTCTTTTTCTTTTCTCCTCAGGGTTGCCAAGTGACTCGTCCTTGTGTTCGATAAAACCAGTCAGACTCCCAAAACGCCATAAAATACATAAACAAACAAATAAATAAATAATATGATGAGCAAAGCAGTTCATGGATACACTGCATCATTCATACAATAGGTGTAGCTGACTGTTTTTATTCATCTCTGTCCGTTTACCCTTCCACCTTGTTGATCCTCTATCACAGCCCTCATATAACATACATAACAGACGATACTTTTACTACCGACCATGTCAAAAGCAAACCAAAATAACGCCGACCTGGCAAACACAGATAGTACCGATAAACGTATTCCCTTGTATGTTTTTCTTCCCCCCTTTTCTTCCTGTAATAAAAAACGAATGGAAGAAAAATGTTTAAAACATAAAAACGTTTAAAAAAAAAAAAAAAAAAAAAAAAAACTGCCTGAGGTTAAACATGACGTCCTTGGGTCGTTTTCAGACAGAAAAAGAAAAAGAAAAAAATCAAATTAGTTTTGAAAACCCGTTTTACGTAAAATGGTTCCGAGAAATGTTCCGAGAGATCATTTGTAGATAACGGATCGATAAAACCATGGAAAACCAGTCCATGGCCCTAATCACATTTTCTCTTCATGATTTATGATGTATCTACATGATTTCATTCACTGTGTTCCTGCCACCTGATTGGCTGATTGGAGAACTGCACGAATGTGTAGAGGTGTTTTGTACAGGTGTTCCTAATAAACCGGTCTGCCAGCGTATATAATTTGTTCACCGGTACATGGAGAACGTGTGAACCAAGATCAAACGTCCAAACTGTCCCGATGAACCCGTGAAGCTTGGAAACTCTAGTGAGTTTTAAACATCTGCATATGAACATTTGAACCAACGTTGTGCTTAATATGCGGAATAAATTAGCATATTCATGACGATCGTGTAACCTTGTGAAAAACAGCAACAATAACAAAAAAAACTAGCCGTACTGTATGTCAAACACATCTCCTAATATATCTTCTTAACTCTAGATTTTCAGGGTCAGCTTCCTGTATGATGCTGACCACACCCCCTTACATGACGTCACGTCAATTAAGTCACTTTCGCCTTATGGGTATGTTTTTGCGTGATCACGCACTTTCGAGTTTCCCCAATCGGGCTAGAAAACAAACCACGCCAAGTTAAACCGTCCCACATACACCTTGAATGCATCCCATATACGATATTAGTGACGTGCATGAACGTTAGATGTTATTCCGAGTTATAACATGGCGCGCATGACGATACGCTGAAACACGAGCTGCTCCGTCTTTTATAACCGAGCTCGTGATTAGCTCCGCCCTGCATAGGTCCACCGAGAGGACGCATGGGAGGACGGGTGTATCCCTGGTGGTTCGTTATAGTGCTCTGTGTCCCTGTAGGATGGGACATGTTCCTAAATACCTTGCCCACCTGCCATGTCGCTCTGGGATCGAACACACACACACACACACAGCGTTTGCTGAACAGACTCTCTGGAGATGAACTACGTGTTTATCTCTTTGACACTTGTGGGAATTGTGGCCAGTCCTAGTCACAAAAGTTGATAAGCAGCTTTAATGGAAGATCCGCGACGGGACGAAGGTAATCGTTCAAACGATAAAACGCACCCCTTGAAGACTAATAGAATCAGGCTTCGGATTTTATGCTAATATGCGGAAATTCAAACGCCCTCGACGTAGCTATCCCTCGTGCTACGTTTTAACCGAGTCCTATTCCTCACGCGCGTAACGAGATTCATGTTCGCCCGGTTAGTCTTACTGTAATAACCGGATCATTTCCACGTAACAGTTTTAGGCTAGAAGTATTTGCGTCGGAACGTTATTCCGGTTTAATCACTATCGCCAAGTCCGACGAAGGCGTTTTGGATTCCTGGAAACGTTTCCACAACGTCGCCGTGGCAATTTTTAACGGGAAGAATGTTAACGCCGACATCTGCATAGAGTATTGAAGTAGCTGGGAACGCCGTGTTGTGAAAAGGCTGTGAAACAAACGTCGCAGGAACGTTACGAAATACCCGAATGATAAAAAGCTAGGATTTCAGAGGTCGATGGATCACTTTGTCCGGTTAAATATGTTGAAACCCTGATTCTAGTCAGGATTGTCGATCGCGGAATGATTATCAGGTCATAATTTGCTCGGCGAAGGTATTTCTCATTACTACACCCTGCGCATCAAGCAAGACAATTCGTTTCAAACACCGGAAAATGCGATAAGCAAATAGGCAGCCGATGAAATTCCGTAAAAGCGCCAGACTTACACGCGTCACGAAGGAGAGGTCCGCCGTGGATGCTCGACAGGTCAGGTAAAAGTGTTTGTGGAGCTCCGGAGTCCTCTGTATAAACTTTCGTAAGCCCCGAGGAATTCGAAATTTCGACGAGAGGGAGGATCGTTTCGGGCCGTGCCTCTGGAGAAAGCGACGACCTCTGTGACGCTGTTAGGTTAGACGTCCTCCCGTGATGCTTTCACCTGCAGGTGACAGCCACAGGACTGACGGTGTTTACCTGTCACACAAATTTCGGTGTTGATGCAAATGAACGCCTTACAATAGCAGCCCAAATACTGCACATTAACCCCTTAAACCTTTAGGTTAGTTATTATTTACGTATTTGTCTTAAAGCATTTTATCCAGCAACCTCAATCGATTATTCAAGCACTGCAGAGAAGATAATACGGCGTACGCTCTTGGAAAAGAACACCATTACGTTCTTCGAGGAAAAAGCTTCACTGGATGCCTAATGGTTTTTTTTTTTTTTAAATGAAACTCCAACAACGCCATCAGTTGGGAAACACTGATTTAAGGATTATTAGCTTCCAGAAAAAAAAAAAAAAACTCTTGGAAACTCTTCCCTCAGATCTCTCAGAGGAAAACCTCCGTTTGGCGATCACGCGTTTACGCAGAACTGATGAACCCTTACTGTTTTCCAACGTTCTAGGGAGCGAGGAACGTAAAAACAAAAGCAAACACTTGTTAAAACGTACAAATCGGCTAGATAACCGTTCCCAGCTAGCGAACGAACAAGCTAACGTCTAACACGCGCCGTATTTCTGCGCTTTTCCTACAAAACGTCCGGCGTAAAGTTCATCTCGCGTGTATTTAGCTCTCTGGTGGAATACAGTACGGCGTACTGTCCATGTGAGACATTTCAAACGTACGCTTCGCTTCACGTGAGCCCATGTAAAGTCTGAAAGGGTACGTGAAGGCAAACAATTCAAGTGGAAGGGGTTCTGCTGGCAATAAATAAATAAATAAATAAATGAATGGTTGCAAACCAAATGCAAATACGATATTCAGATCGACCAGGTAACGCGATCCAAATACAAATACAGATCAGGAGGCAGGGGATTGGAAAAGAAATAAATAAAAATACGACCGGAGAAAAGATTGAACTGTCGGGTTTTTCATCTTCGGCAGTGTATAGAGTCGTAGCAGGCTCGGGCGTGGAAGGTTTCTGTGATGTGACGAGGCATGAAATGTAGCTACACAAGCGCGTGTCTGCTCTCGAGCGTCAACCCTCTGTGGTCCAGCGTGGGGGATGTGCTACGCTCTGGGAATAAATAGGGGCTCGATCCCGTCAGCCGAAGCGGGGACTCGAGTCACTCCCGCCTCAAACACACGTCACTCCTGAGTCCCGTTTATAAATCCCCTCGTCTCAGACACACAGCAGCTGCACGTCTGCAGCTCATACCCGAGTCCAGATCTCGTCCGACAGACCTTCTGACGCGACGCTGGCGAAGAGGTGTGCGATGGATGCTGTGAGTATACGTACACTTCTCCAAGACGTGGTAACGGTATTACTAACCACGCTCAGCGCGGGCTTTAAAAACCTGGGATGATGGGCAGATATCTGACGTCTGAACATATCTCAGTTAAGATTTTTAAAAAAAATGGTACAAAACTCTACCGTTCGTTGTCACCGGAGAGCTTCCCTTATCTTTCGTATCTTTGAAATACCTGAAAATGTCTTTATAATGTGCACCGTTACGAAAAATGTTGTTGTTTTTTTTTTTAATAGTAAAGCTTTAAAGGTTCACTACATGCACCTTTCTAGGTAAAAGAAAGTATGTGTACTGTAATTTCATTAATGCTGTGAATATCGGTCAATAAAGGCATTCGCCATGCCGTTCGGTATGTTTTATTCGTTCACGTACGCTGTATAAACACCGAGTCTGGTGAACTTAACAATTCACGTACAGTCTACATGAGTGCCACGCGAAGGGACCTGAAATATACACGTTTTGGGAGACCCCGTTACTCAGTTAAACCGAGGGAACGTGTTAAACCGAGGGAACTTATTAGGGTTTTCAATGTGCGTACTAAACGGACCAAAGATGTATGTTTGAAGATGTACTTGCTTGATGGTACCACCCCAGGACAAGGAAAGGTACAGTTTGGTCCCTCTTTTCCCTGAGAACGTGAAGTTAAGGTTGCAAAGCTGAATGTTTTGGGTTTTTTTTTTTTTTTAGGTTTGATTTTAAACTGTCGCATAGTATTGATACAGCAAACGGTATTTCCTTTTATTTCCGAATGTAATGTCTATTCTTCTTCATCATCATCATCATCATCATCATTCGTGCTATATTGTGACACACACGTAGACAAGCGCAGGGGTTCCCAAACTTTTCCAGGGTCGAGGCCCCCCTTTTTGCAAGATGTCTTTAAAACACATTAAAAATACAGACTTCTGAATATATCCTCCTTTTTTTTTTTTATTATTATTATGAATCATTTTAATAATCTTACATCTTTAGATTACATTAAAGTGGCGGCCCCCACTTTGAAAACCACTGGACTAGCATACTGTGCAAAACGTCTAAGAAATGAAGAAATTCTGGTGTTAAATATGTCAAATAAATACTATAAAGAGCAATAAGTGGTGCAAAGTACTCTCTCTGTCTCTGGGTGTGTGTGTGTGTGTGTGTGTGTGTGTGTGTGTTGAACTCCTGTGTGTTTAGGTATCTGGAGAACTGAACATCAACTCAGACACGGCTGATGTCGTTTGCATTTGAAATAATCGGCCGAGACTCCTCCTACTCTGATTTAAAAAACAAAACAAAACAACAACAGAAAGAAGTGACACACACTCTCACTTGCGTCTGACTATTCCCGCCAATCGTGTGTTTTAGTTCCCACACATTGTTCATCTCATACCATTCATTTATTTTCACCGTCTAGATGCGAGTCTATCTACGGGGGATGCGGTTAAGAAAATAGTTCCGAGTTTTACTCAACAGAAGTCGTGTAAACATATAAGAACATAAGCGGTCTGTCTGTGCGCTGATAAATAAGTAAGTAAGGAATAAAAAAAGCACAGAAATACAGCGTCATGCTGCTGGAGGAAAATAATCAACGCCGGATTGGCTACCGATACCGACTCAAAGATAATTATTTCCCCCCGATCCTCTCTCTCTTCGATAATTCTAATTCCTCAGGGTTTATACAGAGAACTCTGGAGCTCCACAAACACTTTTATCTGATCTGCCGACATACAGGTCGCATACAGGTTCAAAGAGTATCGGAAACCAGCTTATATGTAGATTATGAATAAAATACGAGAGAGAAACGGTTAAACTAATTCCATTATTCTGTGAAATGCGATCGCTGTCACATACTTTCAGAAGCTGCAGTCCAATCTGAATGCTCTCAAAGGTTTGCCGTTTGAACGCGAGGAAATAACAGCGTCGGTCATGCGAATAATTTAATCTTATTTTTAGTAAACAGTTAAGACGTTTAATGTCACAACGTGTACAACGGATCCGCGACGTGTATTTTATAAAGCACAGGAGGTGAAAATTGAGGCAGGGTTCAAGCACCGGAACTGCCAAGCTGCCACTGTCGGGCCCTTGAGCAAGGCACTTAACACTCTCTGCTCCAGGGGGCGCTGTATCACGGTTGACCCTGCGCTCTGACCGACAACTTCCTGACATGCTGGGGTATGCGAAGAAGAGAATTTCACTGCGCTGTAACGTGTACGTGATTAGTAAAGACTCGATATCTCATATAAATCCATTTCAACAGACTCACAATCTGCTAGTTGCAGTCGTAGATGCACTACGACGGTGTTAAATATATAAAAAAAATGTCGTCGAGAAGTTGGCGGACAGAATATTTATATAATGCGAGATTTAACCGCGAGCCTTCCTCAAGCATAACTGACTAGCCGAGACACGTCGAGTATTTACTTTATTTATTTATTTATTTATTTATTTATTTTTACGCATAATAGC
>NC_030439.2:18835342-18900342 GCF_001660625.3 Ictalurus punctatus | reverse complement strand
ATTACGCGAACCCACTAAACAGATCCATGAAGAATCTTTCAGTTGCAGAACCATTTAAATATATATATATATATATATATATAGCTATAAGATGTTTCATGGTTTTTGTTTTGGATTGTTTACAGGTTTTAGAGTTAGACACTATGCATACTGACCTTTCTGTACTGTTACATTTTGAATAATACCACACACACACACACACACATTATGGTTGCAATGTGTTTATTTATTTACACTACACACATCATGTATGATGAGACGCTCCATTTAAAAAAAAAAAAAAAAAAAAGCCTTTACAATAACGTAAATACAATAACGTAAAAAAAACTTCATCCTAACCCTAACCCTAACCCTAAGCCAGTCAGGTAGCAGTAACACAATGAATAAAACAATGCAGCTACAGGACAAGAGCTCCTGGTAAGTATTTCAGAAATGGCTGAGGATAATAGCCAGCGTTGAGGCAGGTGAGCTACAACACCAGAAGACCACATTGGGTTCCACTTCTGTCAGCCACGAACAGGAAGCTGAGGCCACAGTGGAGAGTAGACTCACTGAAACAGGACAGTTGAAGATCAGAAAAAAACGTTACACAGATGGTAAGATTCAGCATTCAGCATCAGAAGCATGAATCCATGGACCCGATGTGATGTGTCATCAGTGTAGGCTGGTGGTGGCGCTGTAGTGGCGTGGGGAATTTTTTTGGTTTTGTTTTGGCACACTCTAGACCCCTTAAGACCAATCGAGAGGCCACAGTTTATCATCTTATAATGGCGTGATAATACACCATGTCACAATGAGTTACTTCAATAGCCTCTCCAGTCACCAAACCGGACTCCGGTAGAGCACCTACGGGACATCCGCAGCGTGAACGTGTAGCTGATTAAATCTGCAGCAATTACGTAACGCAATCATGCCGAAAATCTCAAAGCTTCTGGAATCAAAGCTCTTAGAAAAAAGAGCAAAGGAGGGCCGGTATTAGTATGGTGTTATTAATAAAGTTGACGGTGAGTGGATTGTTAGCTTTACTGTCGCTTAGGACAAAAAATGTAATGAAAGCGCACTGACGTATAGCAAAAATCTGGGTTTTTTTTTTTCTTCTTTCTGCCTGCTAGGATTTTCTTGTTAGCGATATAACCGCTTCTGCAGGCTAATCACTGAGGAGATGAACAAGCAGATTTAATGCTTGAGTTTTTCCAAATTTCTAAAGTACTTTCCCCAACATTCCGACGGCATGAATCAGGCTTTAGGCAACGGCTTTGGAACAGGATGTGGGTAAGTTCAGCTTGAAAACCCGCTCTGCTTAGCCTGTTATAATTATATAATCATGCAGCTGAAATGATCAAGGCTTCTGGACCAGACTCCAGTTCATTCCTTATTGCGTTTACTCAGCAACAGGCGATGTACAGGTGTTGGTTTAATCTTATTTGGAATACGAAGTGAAAGTTTAACCACGTAATACCCATAATGCACAATTCGCTCCTCCCGAAGCTCCTAACGCTCTCCAGATTTTTCCACGTTCTGAGAGTGGAATATCGCACGCCGGGCCCTCAGTCTGGAGTCTTTAAAGTGTCAGGAGTGCAGGAAGGTCTGACAGGTGGGGTTTTTTTTTTTTTTTTTTCTCATGCTGACAGGTTTAATGTGGAACAAGGAAACCTCAGTGTGTGAGAACGGCACTTTTAACAGGATTTGGCTCCCGAAGAACAGACTCGAATGCAGGAATGCTGAGAATATAAACTCCACTGGCTATTATGTGTTTGAGATTTTTATTTATTTATTTATTTATTTTTTCCGCGGAGAAGCTTCATGATGCACGGTCGATCTGTATGCCACCAAAAAGTCCCGCAAACAAATTTCTTAAACGTTCTGACATCAACTTGTTCACGCCCACCTCTGACGGAATACACAAGGCATCGATACGAATGTAAACACTCGTCATTCGTTTCATTTATATCGTTAATCGGACGAATACGCCAGAATCTCTGAAGAGCTTTTTTTTTTCTGAGCGTTGGGCCAAACATGGAGTGTTGCTTTTGGCGAGCATGAGACACGCTCGATGCAGGTTGAAGAGTTCATCAGCTCCTCATTTGTGCTATGTAATGAGTGTCTACTGCTTTCGCACCATTGTGCGCTCATAAAAAAAAAAAAAAAAACCCAAAAACACATCCATTTTTTTGTTGCACCTCTCGGAATTTTCCACCAAGCATGAACACCATTACAAAAACAATCAAATTGGAGCCTCTGTCCAATTGTTCCAGCCGAGCGGCCAAGTTCAAACACTCTGGGTGCCGTAAATTTGACGCCTTGTTAACGTTCATGGTTATTTTCGTGAAGCCCTTCGCAAAAAAAAAAAAACGTCTCCCTTCATCTGGTGAAAGTACACACGTGAGCGGTCGAAGTCACGTGTCACTGTTTAAAAATATCATTTTCAAATACATTTGAAACCTTCAGCTGAAGTAAAATCCAGCTAAGTGTGGCATTGTATATTCCAGATGTTGAGACGTGACAGATGTGAGATGCCACGGTTCATTAAGGGCCAGAGGATTTATTTCATTGCACCCGATTTTTATTCAATCAATCACCAGATATTACACTTAAATGACCAAGTTTGAGTTAAATGTCGGTGAAATTTAAGTGTATTTAGCGGAAAGAAATTGATTTTATAAATCAACTTTATAAATTTTGAGGTAATTAGTTTCCTGAGATTTTTTTTTGGACTTAAATGAACTCATCCGGTTTTACAGTGCAGCTCTAGGTTAATGTGTGTTAAGATCTTTACAGGATCTGGACCTGTTTATTCTCTCGTTTCCTCGAAGCCCTCGGAACGAAGTGGAGATGGTCAGAACCCGTAACGGATTCCGAGTTGACGAAGACGTTTAACGATGTCGTCAGACTCAAAATCGGAGTGTATTCGAGGGGGGGGTGGGTGTTCGTGTGGAAAAGGATGCACGCTTGCCAAGCACGAGCGGAGCAAATTCAAGCGTCCGATCAGGTTCATCGGCAAAGCAAACACCTTTTCTCCTTTTTTTCCCCGCGTGGCTTCATCCGAGAGCCGAAGAAACCCGTGCGTGGATCGTGATCGTGCGTTAAAGCAGGGTTTTATCTCTCTCTCTCTTTTTTTTTTTTTTAGCGATAGACGATATAAATAATCACTGAGCCCATGGGACTCTGTAAGAACGCAGGATGTTTAAAAATATATACATTTTAAAACGTAGATGGAACGCGGGATGCCGTTTCCTGTGGAAAACAACAGCCCTGCGTGAAAGAATCCAGCTCCGAGAAAAAACCATGACATCCACAACAGACTGTGGTTTTCGTTTACCGCTTTGCCGTGATGTTTATTCCGTGCTCTGAGCGGCCCCCTCGAATGTTCCGAGAATACGATACAGAAGGTTATAACACCGTGAAGCCATCAGCGTTGCTGCGCTAATGTGCTAACGTGCAGTTCTGAACAATCTCAAATACTCAGCTGTCGCGAATGTTAATCAAAACTCTCGCTGTGTTTCACGCAGTCTAATGAAATCCTCTTCTTCACACGCCTTTGCCGCGGGCAGCCCGAGCATCTGTGCACACTCGGATATTGATGTAGGCGTCACGGGAATTCGGCTATCAGCCGTGCGATGAATTACCGCCAGACGATGCATCGCTTGAGTAAAGATTAACAGATGTATTAATGCGAAAACAAACACATAAGTAAACCTGACGACTCCAGACGCTTATGGGCTGTCAGTTTAAGGCAGGAAGGACTCGAGACTGTTGCTACAGTTTAACGTAAATTATTAGCGTATTTCGTTATGACTTTCTAGACTATCTGCCACACACCGTCTGGGATGTCTTTGGTAATTCCTAACAAACTTTCGAAACAGCGGTAAATGAAAAATGACGTGAAAATGCCTGTGTCAGATGCGAACAAGCTAAAACATGCGTCTGACACTCCGGTCACGATCTGATTCACTTTTATGATACTGGCTTCACGATTCAGTTCGATTCTCAGAATCGAGAAAAACGACGACTGAAAAGAGTTTGAAGAAATTCTGAATCGTACGCAATGCAAAATAGTGTGCATTTTTACCCGTCTGAAACCAAATGAGTCAAAAATGACCGGAGGAAATATTGCAAACGAAATGTATTACTGGTCCACCGTATCGAATAAACAAACCAATAAATAAATGTACAAGTTCTCCACAACATTTTATTGAATAGAAAAAGTCTCTGTCCCAGGGAAAATGAACGATTGAGTCAAGATGAGTCATTTTAATCAGAAATAGAGCTCCAAAGTCGGCTAAAATGGCTGCCTTCCGTGACCATGTTAGAACAGTTAAAAAGGGCTCTTTGGTAGCTTTGTAAGGAATAAACAATTCTAAACAATTATTTGTTATAACATGGTTGTGTGACCGTATAATGTATATCGCGTGCCAGTCGTTGTGATCCGGAGCTATCGGTCACTTCACGAGCTCAGGTGATTCCCGATAATGCCGCGGGCTCACCGCAAACGAACACGATCACGTGACCAGCGTGTTCTCTTTAAATTTGAACTCTATGGGATGCGCAGACTGGGACCTCTGGTGTTCAAACAGTGCAATTGCGCTACATGCATAATCAACATCACCATGATGTTGCGAAGCGCTGACACCCGAGACTGTACACGAGCGTAGATTTTATGCCGTAAACACCCTTAACTGCAAGGTCCAGTGTGTTTCAAACCTACTCATGTATACGTATCGGCCAGTTCTCATGGACAATTTATATCACGTATATCTTTCAGCTTGAATCGCTGTCCGGAATCAAAGCGTTTCTCTCCTCACATGACCTAGAGAAAGTTATTCATGATTTTATTTCATCTCTTCTGGGTTATTGTAATGCCTTAAGATCAGGTCTGCAACTTTCGGGTACAAAGAAGACGGGTCACAATACATCAGTTTTAGCTTCTCGTCATTGGCCTCCAGTTAATTTGAGGATTCAGTATGAGGTTTTATTGCTTGGTCCCGTCCAACATAGCAGACATTCTTTGCATACATAATGCCTTCCTTTAAGCTTTGCCACACAGTTTCTGTTGAATGTTATATATATTTATATATATATCTCTTAGCCAGTGAAGATACCTTGAATAAAGGAAAAGTTATCGTATGCTTCTCATTATGAGATTATTATATAACAAATCTATGACCATCAAGCCTATTTTTAGACGTACACGATTACTCATTTCATGATTAAATTGATCGTATTCTTTCTAGAAATAAATGCTTGAAACAAGCCGAATGATCTGCCAACAGAATCAGACCAATCCGATCCTGAAACGGGTTAAAACATCTAGAAACAGGCTTAATTAAGTTTAAAAACAATCTAATCGAGCGTGATGTTAGCTGGATTCAAGATATCAGTGCTTGCGAAATTATCCCTTTTCGTAGTGCGATGGAAAATACTCGCCTGTCTTGCGCGTCGCTCGACAGACGTCGCTCCAAACGCGCTCTGTAAATAAACAGGCGGTTAAAGTTCATCCCGTGAGCTGACGAATGAGATGAGAAAGTCTCTGACTACAAGCTTCGGCCTAGACGAGGTCGTATTCGTCAAACGTGCTCGGGAATGTTCTTCTCGCCTCGTTATAAGTCGATTAAAAGCACAAGATCTGTGCACTGTCACGAAGACGGAAAGCCTTTCACGTATTTATTTATTTGCTCCTCGTTGAAAGAAGTCGTTTAAGTTGCATTAAACAGGACGCTGCACCGAACGAGCTCCGTGCTGGAGTTCTGTGAAGGTAATTAAACAGATGTGTTAATCATCGCTGAGCATTAGCGACGCTGCTGCTAATGGGTTTAGATTTTTGATCCGATGAAGCCAGCGTCAATGGAAAGCAAGTGATTACCTGTTTAAGATTCGCGGTGCACTTCAGTTAGAGCAAGATTACACTCCAGTTGTAGTAGTAGCGGATGGTGGTCATGAGTGAGAAGATGACCATATTGTGTAGGATTCGAATACAATGTGGACGTGTGCGCATACTGACACACACACACACACACACGGCATATTAATACTTCGAGTGAAGTATGAAGAGACCCATCGGTTAAAGATGGAGATGGAGTCGTGGAGCGTGAGCGTAAATTTCCGCCTCAGGCTTAAGTGTTCTGCCAGCTTGAACCTCATGATTCATACTCGTGTATTCTTCTTCGAAGCAGAGCCTTTAATTGGCTTCTGAAACATAATAAGGACAAACACAGAACTCCATCTTCGAACTAAAAAGATTTCCAGGGCTGAAGGAAGAAAACGCTCGGTGTCACGTCCATCCATTTTCTGTGCCGCTTATCCTTCAGGGTCGTGGGGAACCTGGAGCCTATTCCGGGTGGCGTGGGGCGTAGGGCGGGGTGCCAGTCCATCACAGGGCACAATCACATACACATTTGGACATGACAATCAGCCTACAGTGCATGTCTTTGGACGCGGAGTACGCAGAGGAAACCCCGGAGGTACGGGAGAGCGTGCGAGCTCCGCACACACAGGACAGCGGCGGGAATCGAACCCTCAGCCCTGGATGTGTGAGGCAAGCGCGCTAAACACTACACCACCGTGCCCCGCCCCGTCAGAGGAAACTAATCAACGACGTGGTGATGTGATGTCACTGGTTCTGATTATTTTTCAGCACTCCCCTTATACCACAGCAACTTTCCAGTTTAACAGTTCTTATATCTTAAACAACGGCACATTGTTTTTACATTTGATCCATTTATACATTTGATACATCTCATATCGCGGAACGTCCATGAAACAAGTCTGTTCCCACGGATGTTCGAGCAGCTATAAGCGGCCTCTTTTGTCTCTCTCGACGTCAATAAACCGAAAACAATACAGCTCGAAGAGGACAGATCGCACCGTGTGACGGCCGTGATAACACACCCGGTGTTGATTTTTCTCTTTACAGTCTGTGTCAAAGGTTGATTTGAGCTGAAAGCTGTAAAGGGCATGCCATTAACGTCTGTGAAATTGCAGGGGGTTTTAAGCAGCAAGAGTCTGACACGCCGTCGTGCTTGTATTTCACGCTGGTTCATTAGCCCGGCTCACTGTGGGTCAGCAAGCGGTTTTTTAACACTCTCTAGTCTACCAGTTTAACGATCAGGAGCAGTGAGCAGCTTTTAACAGCTCGACGCTGGAGTGACTCCTTCATGCCATGGACCTGTAATGACCGCTATATGATTAGGGGTATTTTTTTCTTTTTTGTTCGAATGTATGAATTAAGAGAGGGTCCACTGACTTTGTGCTACAGAGACTGTTATGAAGGACTGGAAAAACATGCTATCGTTCTAGAGAGAGAGAGAGAGAGAGAGAGAGAGAGAGAGAGAGAGAGAGAGAGAGAAGAATTCCTGAGCTTGAGATGATGACACGTCGTGTCAAAAATAAATAAATAAATAAAAAAATAAAAGTGCAACTAATGATTTTGAACAATAAAGATTTCATGCAGCACATAACATTTCTTTGCTAATGTTTTTATTTTTATTTATTTATTTATTTATTTATTTATTTTTACAAATTTACTGTATATAAGGTTATTTAATATAATATACTGTATATAAGGTTATTTAATTTAATATAGTCTCAATTATTCACTCATTCATTCATTCATTCATTAAAAAGAATTAGACTATATATATATATATATATATATATATATATATATATATATATATAATCAGGATCATAAAAATCCCATGTTGTTTTGTGTTTAGTTCTGTCCTGAATAAGCGATTTCATATGACAGATGTTTACATATTGTCTACACATTACCCCGTTCAAAAGTTTACATACCCTTGATTATTAATCCCGTGTGTCGTGACCCGGATGATCCACGACACGGTGTGTGTATGTTCTGTGAGAGTTCTTCACGAGTCCGTTGTTCGTCCTGAGCGGTTAAACCGCCCGCTGTTCTTCAGAAAAATCCTCCAGGTCCTGCACCTTCTTTACTTTTCCGGCACCTTCTGCATATTCGACTCCTTTCCAACAGACTATACGATGTCTAGATCCGTCTTTCCACACCGAGGACGACCGAGGGACTCGTACACGACTATTACGAAAGGTGCACACGCTCACCGACGCTCGAGAAGACGACACGATAGATCAAGAGCTTGGGGGGTGTAAACTTTTGAACAGGATGATCGGCGTAAATCGTTAGTGTTTTGTCTTCTGAGACACAGGGCGGTAACTAAATGGAAAAGAAAAAAAAAAAAGATCTTTAAAAAAAATAATAACAATTTACACCGATCATTGTGTTCAAAAGTTTACACCCCCCTTGCTCTTAATGTATCGTGTTACCTTCCGTGAACCCTTAAACGGTTGTGAAAATCACGTGAAATCACAGGAATTTCATTATTTTCTCGTGTTTTATTCCTCTTAAACTACAGCAGCTTGCCCATGATTGAAAAATCTATTTATTAAACAATGACACATAGTACTTTAAAAAAAAAAAAAAATGTATTTACAGCTACATTTAATCTTGTAGAACATCCACAAAACAAGTTAGTTCCTGTTATCACTTACTTTATAACAGTCCTTCCCTCACCGGCTTCTCATGTTTAGTTAAACGAGATTAGATAAGACAGGAAAGAATAAAAAAGTCAAGCGTAAGACGTTACGGAGGAATAAAGGAACGGAAGTGCCGCAAGCATATTGCAGATGGTCTGATCTGACTTCTCTCATACGCTTCCTCATTTGTCATGGCTTTCCCAAGAACCCTAAGTGCTAGGTTATTATTTTACGGTGGAGCTGTTTTGTCTTGCATGGGAGCTGGAAAAAGAGAAAGAACAGACCTGTCTCTTGGTGTTGAGGACCTGGACGTGGGTACGGACATGTTCGAAAACTTTTGGGTGGATTCTTTATATGTCAGTATGGGCAGTGTTGGAATTTGTGAACGAAATCTTTTCCACATTTCGAAGTGTTACATCCTGGAACTGAAAGGGACTTTAATCGGGATTATATGTCATGAATCGGCACAAAATAGCCCATAATACTTCATTCGAGAGAAAAACGTAGGAATTGTGGTCGCGTACGTGTTCATCCCCGTTGTTGCGAAACCCCTAAATCAGTTCTGTTGCGCTGAGAAAGGATCTGTACTGTACGGACAGGACTCAGAAGGGCGGTTATGGGTCCGTGTGCAGGAGGTTTATGATGAATAATATCCACAGTCCAAAATCTACAATAAATAAACAGGCCAGTGTTAAACACTGAGAGCGCAATATTTCCAGAACAGAGTAACAGTAACCAGGTAAACAGGCAGAGGTAATACACAAACTATCCACACTGGAAGGGCACACTAGATAAATGACGGCTCGGACCCGGTGTTTTTATTCTGCTTACCAATGAGAAAGAGTCGATGAGCCAGAATATCGGAAGGAGAGCCCTCTGGTGGCGAGGCGTGGAACTGTCCCGAGTGGGTGTTTCAGGCGCATAATTAGCGATGAAAATATCACGCGATCTCAATAAAAAATTGCTGTAAGGTACCAGAGTTAGTTAGAGAACATACCTTAACAAGGAGCATCGTGAAAACAAATAAGTCGAGGATCATGCAGAGTTGCATTAAATCCATCCATTATTTAAAAAAAAAAAAAATGAAAAGAATGTGGCACAATTCAGAGAAGCAACCGAAAGACTAAGGTCGACGCTGCCACCACCACGCTTCACCCTGGGCAGGGGGTTCTCGGGGTGGTGAGCAGATTTGGGTCACTGACAAAAAAATCCATAAAGCCGTAAAGCCATAAAGTCGGTGATCAGGTAAAAGAGGGGATTAGTCAGAGAATTAACCAAGCGGACAAGCGGAACTATTCAATTGGTGGCTTAGTATATATGAAAAAATAAAAAAGCCATATGAAATCCCAATTGGAGACTGCTGAGACTAAAATGGCACTGCATCATCTCGACAAATGGCAATTAGTGTGCAGAAACTAAGCAGCAAATGTGCTCATTCTTCACCTTAAAACTGACACGTTTATCACGCCATCGCTCTTCTGATTCACGCAGAAGTCTGTGTATACCGCACGCTTTCGGCAGGGATTACTGGTGGAGCGTAATCCTTTATAATCAAACATGAATGCTAATGATGAACTCTTCTTCTCTTACTATCCTTGTGAGGAACTTTCCTCACAAGTTGGCGTAATTATTCATGCAGTTGATGAATGCAATCTTACACCTAACTCTACCCCTAACCTTAATCTCAGTAACCAAAGGGAAGCCGTTTGGCTCTTTCAGTTTTCCTTGTGGGGACAAGCCAAACGTCCCAACGTGGACAACACTGCCAAATATTCCTGTCCTTGTGGGGACATTTGTTTCCCACCAAGATATAAGAACATGCGCTCACACACACACACACACACACACACACACACACACACACACACACACACACACACACATTGTATGTCTGATAAACACATCACTAATCAGATGCTAATTGACATCAAGTCCTTAATCAAAGCAATCTCTAATTGACACTAAAATTACATCAGTGGCAGACTGATTGTGTGTGTGTGTGTGTGATCTCAGATGTTCATACCTCTTAGACTCTACTGATCACAGACCCTGATGTGATCCTCACGGTAAATGAGGAATCTGGAAACTTCTGTCGCACGATATGTAAAACACAGAGGTGTGTGAGTGTGATCTCTGACGAAGACCTAGGACTAGCACGCTAGTATATCAAATTCTATCAATTCTACATATCCTACAAATAGTCAGCCATTTTGGATAAACATGTGTGGCAAAGGAATCAAAGTAAATGTAAAGAGCAGCAGGTTCTTTTGTAGGCTACCATGAAAAAAACGACAACAAAATAATATGTCGGAAAGTACAGAAAAAGATGGCGGTCACGTGCGCTGAGCCAGGTGACGTGAGAAAACGGCATTTTTTTAATGCATAAGTAACTGATGCGCACCATTTCATCGGTGAAAGGCCCATTGGATGGAAACAGGTGGGAAACGGAAAATACCGCAAACCTTTTCACGCACTTTCACTTTGTCGATGACGGAAATTTACAAAAAGTGGTTGGAAACTTGGCGTATGATAAATAGAACTCAATATCCATTCTCTTCTCTCTTTTCCGGACTACTCTTCTTCTGTCTTTACACTGGTTTTCAAAACAACTTTCTGTGCTATAGCGTCACCGATCTCCGGGCACTCGATCTAGAGGTCAAATCTAATCGGACGGCCGGTTTCGTCGCGGAGCGACGGGGAAAAAAATTAACACGGCGGTGTAAAAAACAATGCTGTTTCGTCAATGCTCTTTCAGTCACTTTAAAAATGTTTTTTTTTTCCTCGTTAGAAAAACGTAGCCAAAGCTTCATTAGAATACACTCATCATTCACTCTTGAGCTCCCCCAGACATGTTTCAGAATGCACTTTGGACAGACACCAAGAACGCTTCAGAACGAACCCCGGGTCGTTCTGAAGAAAGCAACACAAGATCAGGAATGTGCTACTTCATGTCCTCTGATGTGTATTCCTTTTGACTCTCGACTCTGCTTTTTTCCGCCTCGCTTAGAAGTTACCGCGTGGCTGCTGTTCATCAGTCCGCTGACAGGAGAGGCACTCGTGAACTCTGACTCGCTTTCCCCAGTTTGTTCATCTATTCTGTCCCAGCCCACCCAGTGTGCTGCGCTCTCTCCGGAACCCCGGTGACTCGTCCAGCTGCCGCGTGCAACTCGGCAGACAGATGCGTTCTCCCGCCCAGCACCGTGGATAATGAGGTCAGTCTGTTTGACAAACACATTCACTCAAGCTTCATTTAGCCCCATGTCTATTTCACTAGACATCCTGGGAAAAATCGAAGGTCGGTCATTAAGACACGTTTTCGTACAGCTCGGCCAGCGAATTGGACGGACAAATTGTCTGTGCAGGCTGAAAATATCTTTCTAAGAAGTGTCTATTCACGTCATTGATGCGTTTGAGTGGGATCGGGAGAATACACAGAGATGTCACGTTTTAGCTTACTCGTGTGAAAGTGAGAGCTGACCTGCAAACAAAAGGAACACCGGGTTCTTTAGAAATGGCTCAATTTGAATAAGAATTATGGTGTAATGCAATGTCCTTTTATATATATATATATATATATATATATATATATATGTGTGTGTGTGTGTGTGTATCTCTGGGACTGAGAAACACTATGAAAAACCCTAAGTGTATATAAATTGTGTTCATAATTATTCTCAACTGAATATGTGCTCAAAACTCATTATTTTTGTTTTTTTTATCTGCATTTACTACATCCATCCATCCATCTTCTATACCGCTTATCCTTCCTTCAGGGTCACGGGGAACCTGGAGCCTATCCCAGGGAGCATGGGGCGTGAGGCGGGGTACACCCTGGACAGGGTGCCAATCCATCGCAGGGCACAATCACATACACACTCACACACCCATTCATACACTACGGACACTTTAGATACGCTAATCAGCCTACCATGCACGTCTTTGGACTGGCGGAGGAAACCGGAGTACCCGGAGGAAACCCACACACACACAGGGCCACGGTGGGAATCGAACCCCCGACCCTGGAGGTGTGAGGCGAACGTGCTAACCACAAGTAAATTTGACACTTTGTGGCAGTTAGAAACGTTCACAAATTTGAACTGACCCTGGAGATGTTATAGTAGGCTACAGACTGAAATACTGCCCATGTGCTGTGTAGTTTGTGGACAGAACATTAAAACCACTGACAGGTGATGTGAATAACACTGATTATCTTGTTATCTTGTTACAACAGCACCTGATAAGTGGCAGCGAGTGAACGGTCAGTTCTCGAAGTTGATGTGTTGGAAGCAGGAAAAATGGGCACGCATAAGGACCTCAGCGACTTTGAGAAAATTGCGATGGCTAGACGACTGGGTCAGAGCATCTCCAAACCCAGCTGCCTAATATTGTGTAGGTCCACCTTGTGCTGTAAAAACAGCTCTGACTCGTCGAGGCACGGACTCCACAAGACCTCTGAAGGTGTGCTGTGGTATCCGGGACCAAGACGTTAGCAGCAGATCCTTTAAGTTGTGTAATTTGTGAGGTGGGGCCGCCGTGGATCGGACCCGTTTGTCCAGAACGTCCCACAGAGGCTCGATCGGATCGAGATCTGGGGAATTCGGAGGCCGAGTCAACACCTTGAACTCTGTCATGTTCCTCAAACCGCTCCTGAACCATTTGTGCATAGTGTCAGGGCGCGTTATCCTGCCGTTAGGGAAAACCGATGCCATGAAGGGGTGTATTTGGTCTGCAACAATGTTTCGGTAGGCGGTACGTGTCAAAGTAACATCTATATGAATTCCTACGATCATGGAAATAACACTCTCATCTTTGTGCCACTATTCATTATTAGATACGTCTCACCTGTATAAGAGGCCGCAGGCGTCACAGGGCCGAGAATCAAACCGCCAACCCTACGATTACTGGAAACCCGCTCAAGTATTGACGATCATGAACAATGGCCGCCAATTCAAAGAATCGGACAGGGGCACCGAGAGCCATCACAGACACCATCACAGATACCATGATGTTACATTTACATTCCCACACCGGGAAACTGAAAAACACAAACTCATTTGTCCTGAAAACATTCCCATGGGGTAAAACTTACTGACCCTCGCAAAAGCGCTACCGAAGACTCCTTCCAAATATAAGAATTTAATACATCTGTGTGCAGAACAACAACAACAACAACAACAACAACAAAAAAGCAACCGTCTTTTTCGGATTTATATTCTGGAACTGGAAAATATGCAACGTCACTCTTGTTAATGTATTCCTGTGAGGTTAGTATAAGCTAAGATAATGAATGAATCACTACTGGTTAGTTATAATCGTGCTAAGCTGTGGGTGTCAAACCACATTCCAGTAGAGTCAGAGCACTACCCGGCGAAGTCTCTCTCCCTGCTGTAAAACACCTGCTTCAACTCACAAGGGACTTGATAATTATCTCATGAGTCTAAACAGGCACGCTGGAGGGAAAATGGTCAACTGTACAGAACTGTGGCCCTGCAGGAATGCTGTACACTTTATATAACAGATTATATTTGTATATAACAGAGCTATTTTATTATATTTGTATATAACAGAGCTTCTGTGGTGAGACTGACATGTGTGTCTGCAGGTCCGTCTCTCTCTCTCTCTCTCTCTCTCTCTCTCTCTCTCTCTCTCAATTTTTATACGCTCATTTAATCTAACTACTATGAAAAGACATTGGCTAAGAGTCACTATATGTTTTGTTTTATATATCCTTGGTGGTTTAAAAAAGAAAAAAAAAGAAGAGGCATTTCTTCTTTAAATAATCGGGTTGGAACGATTGGAATATACCATTCCCATCCATATTTAGCATTTTACAGTAATTCAAATAAGAAGGTTGATTATACACAGTATGGTCCAAAATGATGCGAATACCCTAAAAGCCATACGAGGTTCTTCCCCAAACTTGTAAAACACAAATCCGTGTAGATTTTGTATGCTGAAGCATGAAGATTTCCTTTGACTGGAACTAAGACGCCTCAATCTGTTCCAGCATGACAATGCTCCTTTGCTCAAACCGAGGTCCATGAAGATGACCAAGGTTGGCGTGGAAGACCTCGGGTGGCCTGCACAGAGCCCTACGGCCATGCTGCGAGAGCTAGTGGAAATCCTGCTCAGAACAGCAGAGGCTGTTCGGAGTAAAGGGGAACCGACTCCATATTAATGCCCATTGGATCGATCGGTCAGTTGTCCACATACTTTTGCACATCCTGTATCGTGTATGTTTATATGTCTTTGGACGGCATCACAGACGATAACGACCGAAAAATAAATCCAAGGGTGACGAGCCTTGCTGTAGGACACGGGTGCTGAACGGTGAGGCTATATCAGCATGTTTCAAGGCCAGTAATGTAAAGCAATTCATTTTAGAACAGGTTTTGTATTATGTTGATTCACATGACATATTAGGCTTGGAAACTAGAATAGCACATTCATTTTTTTCTAAAAAAAAAAAAAAAAGACAAGAAAAAAAAAAAAGAAGCTCTAACAGTACATATTCAGCTGTATGCACTCTTAGGCCTAGGTGATAACATCAGCTGTTTAAAGTTTTTTTTTTTTAAAGATGTGGGTCTGACTTGCATCACATGCAACATTGATTTTAACCAGGGTCTCAGATGTGTGAGATGTGAGCTCATGCAGGCCTCGAGTTTTGGCTCGACCCTTGCGCTCTAGGGTCCAACATTGGCTCTCTTTACAATCTTCTTATTAATACAGAACCCTAACTGATGAGCCACCACAGAACATGAACATTTTAACGTGGGGTTCGTCTGGTAGATATGCTGGCTATGATCAAATTGCCCCTAGGAGTGAATGAGTGTCTGAATGCGTGGGTGCATGGTGTCCTGTGATGCGATAGACACCAGGGTGTCTTCCCGCCTCACGACCAGTATTCTCAAGATCGTATCCAATACAACCAACACACAATCGTGACTTTAAATACCTTCACAAAGCTTTTCCCCCTTTGCAGACATTTTGGAAACGCAGGCTCAGAAGGAGGATCTTCGATTAGTCACAAATCCAGCAGGTCATCAGACCACACACTCCTTTACTTTATGACAGCAGTGCTACTGTTAGAAATGACACTGGATTAAGCATGGGGAAGACTCACCCTCTGATTAACACAATGAACAGCGAAAGCTTCGACCGCTTGGCCTAATTTACTGGCTTTTATCCTTAGTAACCATTCACACTGGCATGGAATGTGTCTGAAATCAGTGCAGTGTAGTGTAACGATCAGGAAACTCAACAGGACAAACATAACACAATAAAAGAAAGAGCCTGAGTCACTGAACATAAGCCCAGTACAGGTAAAGCCACTCTCAGTCATATCGCATCAGGAACTAATCCATTAAGCCTTAATGGGACCTGTTAAAAAAAACCCTGCTCGGAAGCAATAGAGCAATTATTAGAAATGTTTAGGCCGGTAACGGATGTAAAATTGCCTGCTGACGTCACGGTCATTATGTGATTTTGTACCCATTAAGTCGGGACGTCACTAGAGTAGAGGAAACAAAAGTGGTGGGAAATGGTGCTGTAGTCCACAGTTTTCTTAACAATCATGAAATGACCAGCAGGTGAAATTAACGTAGACACTAACACGTAGATGAAATGTAGAAGAGCATGTCACGTCCTGGTTGTACATGACAGATCTTCATTTGAAAAGAAAAAAAAAAACTAAAAAAAAAAAATACGACAATACTTAAAGTCCATCATTTATGAAAAGGGAATTTTGATGGTATTATATTCGTCCTTATCCTATTGCATGAAAAAAAAAAATCGTAATAGCTTCTGCAACAGGATGAGAACTCTCTGTTCACTCAGTAATGTACAAAGGTCTTGGGCACTCAAATTCTATTCAATTCAATGCGATTTTATTTGTGTAGCGCTTTTAACAACGGACGTTGTCTCAAAGCGGCTTTACAGAAACATATAAACACAGGATGGAGATTTTAAGCGTGTGAATTTATCTCTATTGAGCGAGACGGTGGAGACGGTGGTGAGGGAAAAACTCCCTGAGATGATACGAGGAAGAAACCTTGAGAGGAACCGGACTCAGAAGGGAACCCGTCCTCATCTGGGTCACGACGGATAGTGTGAGAGTAAAAGAAAGTGCATTATGGTGTTTATATGAAGTCTGTTTGTTGAACTAGTCCACTGTTCACTAAAGGAGACCCGAGTGTAAAACTGCACGTGGTGATCGCAGTCCCGAGGCCATCGCAGCAACCGTCGTCCCAGCAACCACAGCGAGAACGCTCATGTGGAACTGAGGTCCAAAACCATTTCCGTGGTACTTCATGCAGTACCATCGTCATTAATCTCCAGGCTGTAGCCTGCAGTTGATGAGAGCTCCATCCAGAGGTAGGGCATCAGGATGGATCAAGCAGGTCCGGAGAGCAGAAAGGGTCAGGATCACTGGCGTCTCCAGAACATCATGTGTGGCTCGACAGAAGGAGAGAGGGAGAAGGAGGTAAAGAGAAGGAGAGATTGTTAGGATAAATACTGCAATGGTTACACACAGTACAAATGAAAAAGAAAATCATTATAGCTTCTGCAACAGTATGAGAACTCTCTCTTCATTCAGTAATGTACAAAGGTCGTGGATACTCAAATGCTGCAATGGTTACATACAGTATCGAGCCAAATAATGCAGAAGAACTACTACAAGTTCTCCAAGACACATCAACCAAGCAACCAGCCAGTTTCTTTATAAAACTGCACGACAGTGTACCCAAAGCTGGCATTAAACTGTACAGTACAATGAGAGAAATCTTGTCATGTGACTACTGCTTACACTGCATGACTCATTCTCTGCATGACTCATTCCTCACAACACGTATATACACCAGTGCTGACACTAGTCACCTCTGAAAACTTTAACAAGCAGGCAGTGCTCTGTTAGCTCAGTGTTATGGTAAATGCTAAATAGTCTGCATTTATATAGCGTTTTTTTTTAACCTTAACGGTTAACAAAGTTTTTCATTCACACACACACACACTCACACACCAATGGTAGCAGAGCTGCCATGCAAGGCACTAGCTTGCCATCGGGAGCGACTTGGGCTTGTGTCTTGCCCAAGGCATGTGGAGTCATGTTGCGTCATGTTGCGTCATGTGGTGTCAAGTGGAGTCATGTTGCGTCATGTGGTGTCATGTGGCGTCATGTTGCGTCATGTTGCGTCATGTTGCGTCATGTTGCGTCATGTGGTGTCAAGTGGAGTCAAGTGGAGTCATGTTGCGTAATGTGGTGTCAAGTGGAGTCATGTTGCGTCATGTGGAGTCATGTGGCGTCATGTGGCGTCATGTGGAGAAATGTGGATTCATGTGGGCCGGGAATCGATCTGCCAACCCTACAATAAGTGGACGACCGGCTCTACCAAATGAACATCAGCCGTTGAAAGTAAATAAGGGATCAGTTAATATAGACATGGAGGACTCTGTTCCAATGTTCAGTTACAGCTTTTTTCGACACCTGGGCGTTTTTGTGATCTTTTTTGCTCTCAGTGAAAAAGATTCGTTCATGACTTTGTCACTTTGTTGCGTGCAGCCTACATCATAGTAATATAGTTACCAAGCAAACACACCACATTGATGATAGCAGAGACTTATCTTGCTAATTAGGTTTCTAATATGTAAGTTGGATTGTAATATTGCTCACGCTATACAACATGCAGTTCAATTTTATGGCTTCTCTTTTTCTTCTTCTTCTTTTTTTTTTTTTTTCCCAGTTTTCTTGCCAATTTGGTCATCTACCAATACCCACCCACCAATCTGCTACCATCTGGTGCTCATGCCTTGTTACAGGGACTTGGAGGAAAGCACTAGCTGCCCTCTTCTGTTTACACGTTCTCACACGAGTCCACATTTGGTTAGTGTCACTCTGATTGACAGGGGAGAGAGCTTAATGCCATCACTCACACCCAGAGAGAACGGCCAGTTCGACTCTTTTCCCGACCACGGATAGCTGTGACATCGTGAGGATTCAAACTTGTGATCTCTTGTCGACGGGGGGCAAAAACAAACTCTCACATTTTTGACATTCATTCATTCGTGACAGATCATAGGAATGCATTATTTCCCCTCTCAAACACAGTTCACATGCGATTTAACCACATCATTTATTATCATTATTATTATTTTACAGTGTTCTGCTATTTGGTCATTTCTTCTGTATTGAATGTAACAGGTTTCCATTTCATTATTTCATTTTTACTCAGGACTTCTGCACAGTATTCTACATTTTTGCTTATGCTTCCGCCATCACGGGGTGGAGGTATCACGCTTTCGGGTCGTTCGTCCGTGCGTCTGTCCGAGATTGTCATTAGTGCGAGCTCTCGAGAACGAGCGGTCGAATGTTTGTCGGACTTACATGGAATTAGCATTGTAACCGGCGGATGAACTGATTAGATTGTGAAATTTATCATTACATGTACTTATTTCACAGAGGCTCTTATCCAAAGTGACTCACGAATGAGGAAATAGGGGTTGGTTAGGTGTTCACAGAAGAAATGGGTCTTTAGCTGTTTTTTGAAGATAGTGACAGATTCTGCGGTCCGGATTGAGGTCGGAAGTTCATTCCACCACTGAGGGACGGTTAGTGTGAAGGTTCTAGAAAGGGACCTTGAGGCACGCTGAGCAGACACTATTAAGCGTCGGTCGTTAACCGCTGGCAGATTGCGTGAGGGAACGTACGCCTTCAGGAGAGTGTCGAGGTAGGGGGCGCTGTTCCAGACAAGGTCTTATACGTGAGCGTCAAGGCCTTGAATTTGATACGGGCGTCTACAGGAAGCCAGCGGACAGACATGAAGAGGGGTGTGACGTGGGTCCTTTTGGGCCGGTTGAAGACGAGGCGTACCGCTGCAGTCCGAATCATTTGAATCATTAATAAGGCCTCAGCAAAGTCAGATGTCTGAAGTATATCTTCAATAGCTTCCTTCCTGTTTATAATACAGGAAGTGAGATGTTACACATTCATGCTCAGGAAGTCAAGGCCTTTTTTCTGTTATCTACAATTTTTGCCAACGGTTGGCTTTCTTCAATAGGTCCTGGCTACGTTCTTGTATTTTTTCCCCCAATACCTTCCTGTACACTACCTTTGAAGTACACTATACGGCCAAAGGTATGTGGACACCTGACCATCACACCCATATGTGGTTCTTCCCCAAAGAGAGCACAAAGCAGGAAGACATGGTTTGCGTTAATGATCACACTATGACTTGAGTCATAGTACGAGTGAAGAATTTGGATTAAGTAAACGGTCAGTCATTGACCTTTCAGTATGTACGCACAATAATGACGAACTGAGAAGAGCTGGTTTGAATCTGATAAACAAGTATTCCGAGTGACACCAAAACCCTTTGAACCACAGATTACATCTTGCCAGTACTATTTACCGTTTTGCTTTATTATTTGTATAGACTGATGTGTTATTGACTTTCTTTTTGTGAGGAAAAAAATGTAGCCAAAAGTATGTGGACAAGTGTAGTTGCAGAACTCTTAGTATTTTTATTTTTTTTGCCTTCCTGAAGTCGGTAGAAATTTGAATCAGAGCTTGATTCACTGGAATTTAATATGCACGTCCGCTACAAAATTCAGAGTTTTGAGTTCAAAACTGAGTACGTTTTGATATATAATTCCCAAAGGTTTGCAAAATGTGAATCCAAATCGCAACGGCGCGAACAGAATTTTGTAAGGACCGTGACGAAGGAGCAGTTACATTTTAATGCGCATTGGAGTGCTCATTTTGATGATACATTAGGCAGGCAGTGTCATGGTGATTCTAATGTGACCCAGAAGGTGGGGAGTGTACCCATAAAGTCACTATGTCTGATTGCATGCAATATTCTTGTCATTTTAATGTGATCGCATTAGACAAACATAGCCTGTTTAGCGTCGTGTGAAATCAGCGCTACAGTCAGGGACAGAAGATGACTCAGTATCATCAGCTGAACCAGCCTGTAGCAGTAGGTTTAATTAATTCCCTAGGCTCATAGAAGTTGACTAGCTAAATCTGTCGCCTGTCTCTGGCCAACTGTCTGCTATGAAAGAGATGATTCACCCTCAACTTATGCTTTTTATAGAGGCCTAGTTGTATTTTGATAGAGACCGTGTCATTTACTTAGAAACGGGTGACAGCTTTACCTAAATCAAACTGTTCCCGAGAGCAAAATAATGGAAAATTTCAATATCGCAGTGTTTATGCTGAAAATGTATATCCAGAGCATGAGGGAAGTTACTCCTGTAGCTTTATAAGGACATGAGATAAATACAACCACTTCTGAATACTGCTGAAACCTTCCCATCTGTCCGCAAGACCAAACATGTAAGATCTGGTCTGAAAGCACGCTTTGTAACCATTTCCATTTAGACATCATCACATAATTTCACAACCTTGGAGTAGTTCTGGACAAGCTGCTATCAATCTCTGCTCATGTTGATAACCTGTCATGTACATCAAGAAGATGTAGGCATTTTCTCCATGGAGTCATTTTTAGATTAGACTAGTGAGGCTTGTTCCTGAGAAGTCTTCCCATTCATGCCATCAGACCCCTGTGCCTGATCCAGAATACAGCTGGACACACGGTTTTTACTCTCCCAATTTTTTTTACTCCCCCGGTGGGTGATAAAATGAAAGATACTACAACATGAAGTGTCTTAGTAAGGTGCTGGGCCACCTCAAGCGTCTAGAACCCTATTGATACCTTGGTATCAATTCTAGTTCGAGTCTCTGGAGCTGTACTGGAGGGATGGACACCGTTCTTCCAAAAGATTTCCCCTCAGGTAGTATTTTGATTATGGTGGTGGAGAAATCTCCCGAACCTCCAAAATCCCCCATAAGTATTCATTTGCACTGTTGTCTAGTGAGTGGGAAGGTCATAGCATATGATTTCCACCATTTAAATCCTCAATAAACCGTTCGCCGAGCTTAGGACAAAACGGAAAGCAGAAAGACCAACAAACAAGCAGCAACTGAAGGCAGCTGCAGTAAAGGCCTGGCAAAGCATCTCAAGGGAGGAAACTCAACATCTGATGATGTCCATGGGCTCCAGACGATTTGCCTCCAAGTATTAAAAAAGAATCCTAATATTTATGATTGTTCGTTTGTCCAATTACTTTTGAGCCTTTGAAAATGTTGGGACTCTGTAAAATTTTTTTTAAAAATAAATAAATAAATAAAACGGCTGTAATTCCTAAACAGTTAATGCAATATTTTTTGTTAAACCCCTTGAATGAAATCTCAAAATATAGACACCATCACGTCTTGATTGCTTTGTTTCAAATCCATTGTGATGGGGTACAGAGGCAGAATTATGAAAACTGCGCCACTTTCCAAATACTTACGGACCTGACTGTATTTCCTCAGTTGGTGTTTTGATGGTGGGCTCGTCCTGCTCCTAGACTGTCGGAGAGAATTAAGAGCAGCTGAGAGAAAGTGGAGGAAAATCACAGCTTGATACTGATCTCCCGTGATGCTGCTCTCTCCTGTCCAAGTTCTCATTTGATGTGACAGCTGCAAAGACCTTCTACAAGGGAACGCCGGCTGCCTCTGCACATGATCTCCACATTTCTACGTTTCTTCACTTCTTAGCCTTCCGGCACTTCCTTCCCCGTCCTCTCGGACTGCTGATGGCTTTGCCACATCCTTCGACGAGAAGATCTGCCAGTCCTGTACTTCGGCCCCTCTTCCTACAGAACATGTTCAGGATTCTCCCTGCAGATTATCTTGTCCTCCAATCTCACCACCTTCTACAGTCTCTCGGTCCTTCTCGCCTCACATCGCTAAACTGACTCGATCATGCAGGTTTCTCCTCTACAACATTAGGAAGATCCAGCCATTTCTATCCGCAGAGGCCACTCGGGCGCCTGTTCCTTACCTTGTTATTTTGAGACTGCACTACTGCAACTTGCTCCTGGCATGTCTGTCTCGGCACAGCATCAGACCTCTGCAACATATTCGGAATGAAGCTGCATGAACCTTCCCAGGTTCTCCCACATTATCCCATTGCTCTGCTACCTCCACTGGCTTCCTGTAGCTACTCGCATCAGACATGAATCAAACAGTGGTGCTTGCCTACAAAGCCAAAAATGGACCAGCACCTTCGCACCTCAAAGCACTTACCATACTCCACTCTGGAGCCTCTAGCACTGCTCCATTGGACCCACCATCTCTCAGGGTAGAGGAAAGTCATGTATCAAGGGTCTTCTTTGTCTGGCACCTATGTGGTGGAATGAACTTCCCTAGGCTGTCTGAACAGCTGAGTCACTGGCTGACTAAAGGCATTCTTACTCACTGATGTCATGAGTAATGCCAAAAATGTAAATACTGGTGAGCACTCTCCCCGTCTAACATCCGAAATCAATAGGCATTCCTTTGTGTTGAGACCCGGTGGGCGTGAAGGCCATAGCATATAATTGACGTCATTTTCATTCTCATCAAATCATTTAATGAGAGCTCGGGCCCTGTGGATGGGGGTGGAGTCATCCTGGAAGAGACCGTGTCTAGCAGGATGGATCTGCTTCATCAGAGGATGAAAACCATCAGTCAGAAGAACTTTGTATTGATTTGCGGTGATGCTACTCTGTACTATGCTGACTCATACTTCACTCTTATTGGTGTACAGTGATTTCTACTGTTGCTACCTGATTAGAACCAGCCAAAATGTACAGCCCAATATACGATGTATACACATCACTTCTGTTTCGAATGTGTTGAAGTTTATTTACGTTACATGCAAGGCTTCGTACTAGCTCCGTTCGTAGATTACGCAAAGCAAGTTAAACGCCCCAGCTGTGGACGTACACTCCGCTACTTCCTTCCAAGCCTTATTTTTCCTCATAATGTCTCGATACATATATTTAATGAGACGTTATATATGCATTTTCCTCCATTTTCCAACATCGGATAGTAAATGGGGACTCATTGCAGTTAGGAGCTCAAGTAGGGAACTGAAGAAACGTCAACCACTATTGAATGGTCCTAGGAATCATTCAAGCCAGTTGTTTGGGCTTGTCACTGTACTGCATCATACTTAATTTGCATAATCGTCGCTTGTTGCTGAAATTGCAGCTAAATAGGGTAGCAGAGCCAGCGGGTTTTCCACTATTTTGCAACCTGTCTGTAACTGAAATTGGTTAGCACTGTAAACACACAAGATGGGTTTCTTGAGTTAGGAGGATTCTGGAATACAGCCTCAGGTCTGAATAAGGTAATATGGCTTAGGTCTCATATCATCTCAGGATATCTGGGTCCTGGCAGGAGTTCAAAGGCCCGAGACATTGAATATGAGTCGAAGAGGGACAATACAGCACCATATGTATGATTTATTCCCTCTCATGCCCTGTTCTGTCTCGTGTTTTTTTTTTTTTGTAAACAGGCTCAATTAGCTTGAACTACCGAGTCTGGACTGCACTGCTTTCGGATCTAAGCACAGATTTAGCCCTTTGATCTTTTCTTTTTTTTTTTCTTCTTCTTCTTCCTGGAGAGAGCATTATTTCTGTGTATGGTGTGTATTTTGTAATATACTGCACTTGTTAAGCTTCTGGTAAAATAAATACATAAATAAATAAATAAATAAATAAATAATTCCTCCACCTGCAAGGTTTAGGAACTCTTTAGATTTGCCCTACAGACACGACTGAATCATTTCTCAGATACAAAAGGAGTTAAAAAAAAAAAAAAACTGGTTTCTTTTAATGTTTAGTAGCACACGAGAAAGATGCTATTCCGAACACATCTAACACCAAGGTTGGCTCTAAAAAAAAAAAAAAAAAAAAAAAAAAAAAGAAATGGCACCCTGCCCTTGTGGAGGCCCACACAGGTACAAAACACCCCACATGCATTGTGCACACAACAGACACGGACTTACAGACATGCAACAAAAAAGAAGAAAAAAGAAAAAAAAGTAAGGCATATTACATTTCAGGCAAGATGTACAGATATCTACATTTTTAGCAATTATAAATTAACATTGTGCAAACAGCCAAGCCCCCCCCCCCCTCCCCCCTCCCCCACCACCCAGAGTCATCATCCTTGTCATCATCCTCCTAGTCTTTATTCTCACTACACGCACACGACATGGCGCTGTGGCTGCGGTTTTCCATTAAGACACACGATTGCACACGTTCTGAGCTCATGTTTGTACGACTGCAGTAATGCGTCTGTTTTTTTTCCCCCCCTTTTTCTTTTTGATCAAGTCGATGTAGTTTGTTCAGAACTGTAACGGCCGCTGAGCCGTCATGGCTTCGTGGCGCACCCATGAGGACCTAAAAAGAGATTTTCGTTCGTGACACCGACCGTCTTACGTGACACCCTAACAAGTGAGAAAAGAAGAGGAATCAATCGGCCAATCTGATTTGGCACGATGCCCAGTTAAGGCATCGAGCCCAACTTTTTACGCTGTATTTGTTTTTTCAGTGCACGACTAAGGTCAGGCTATTTTTAACGTGACCCCATCGGAGGGAAAACCGCTCGTGTGCCAGTTGGCTCGTCGCGGTGATTCACGGTAACGTATTAACATAACGCGTCGGGAGTTCCTGCTAATCTAGACCGTACCTTCGTAGATGTGTTACAGGGTAATCACAGTCTAGCGTTGGCTAGAGCAGCTGTGGGTTCGTGCGAGCGTGTGCACGGATTTCTTTTTGTATCGTTGTGTATCGTATACCTTTACAGTAGCCCATAAAAAAGAACAGACGGACCAAATGCACATCATTTCTGCGTCACGTTTAATGCCGCGTATCTGTTAGTAATGTTTAGGGCTTTGACGAAGTATCAATAGTCTATCGATAATTAAGACCGACGGGCACGACATCGACTGGTAAAAAACGATGCGTGTGTTTTGCTGCGTGAGGTTTTAGGCTGCTTACACTCCACGGGGAGCCGACATTTTACATCTAATCCTGTGGAACGTTCGTGCGACGTCAAGCTCTTTTTGCCCGATCGGATCGCGAAGGCGGGGAGACGCAAGGAAAACAGACACGGTGGCTAAACGTTTCATCCCGTTAGCGGACTTACATCGAATTCAACTGCCCGTATTTCACTCTTTCACGCTTTCAACGATCGGCGATGCGAGGTCTCACTCGAGTCAAGCAGCAAACAGCCGCTCTGGATTCTTCTGGCTCCAAAGCTACAGCGTATATACAAACAACCTCCTCATCATCACCGATCTTCACACCGGTCTTTTAGACCCAATCTTTATTCCATAATAATAAAAAAAAATCGAATCGGAATCGTAAGCTATGCTAAATCACTACGCTAGTATGCTAGTCAGTGCCGTTCCTAGCTAGGCCTGGTGAGAGCATCGACGGCGACAGCGTGTCGAGTGAGTTACTTTCTTTTTTCATATCAGCTTGAATGCGAAAGCGTATGGTCCGTACGTCTTAGGGTCAGGAAATATTCTAGAAAGCCGGCGCGAGATGTGAAATCGCTGGAAAAGATAGCACCGTTGATATCTCTCACTGTGGGAAAATTTCCTACTTGGCTTACGTTAGTCTCGTAAATAAAAATGAACTCGCAACCTGTCGATTAATAGACTAACCAAACCTGACCGACGGGGACCAATCACGTGAGGTCGACTTTGTTGTGTTTTTTTTTTTTTTTTTTTTTTTTTTTACACATCTGGGGGGGAAAAAAAAAGGCACACCTTCCGAACTGCATGAGTAGATCTTCGTCTGTTTGAGACCGTATATTAAAACAAAACAAAAAAATGGCAATAATTAAACCTGACGAGTTACACAAATGACAAAAAAAAAAAAAAAAAAAAAGAAGCGCCTTTCGTTCTCCAAGACGACATCGAAGATAAAACTAGAGACGGTCCATTTCATTTTTACGTTCTTGGTCACAAATCATTTCTTTAAATACTAAGCAATCGTTCATAATCGCGATTTGGCTTTCAGAACCACTGTCCTGTCAGAGTGGACCCGGAAACACCACCGGAGATCCCACGCGAGTACTGTATTTCCTCTCCTTCATTCACACTTCGGTATGTACATCGAAGCATCCATGATCCGCAGTCGGATCGATCCGGACCGTTGACCGCTATCCGAGGTGAAAAGGTACAGTCCGGGTTGCTGTGTCCGTCTGAGGTTCGTGTTGTAAGTTTCATTGAGGTTTTTGTATTTTTTTTCTCTTCCCAGGTCCGTTCAGGTCCGTGTGCTGAAGATGCAGCGGTGGTGTGATGACGGTGTGGCGGTGTGTGTTACAACCGAACACTTTTTATATTTCTTTTTTTTTTTCTTCTCACATGAGATGGACAGCTCACACCAGCGTCGAGCGATCACTGAGGTGCTCACACACACTTACACATCACACACACACACACACACACGCACACACTCTCAAATACACATTAAACCCATCTCGGTGCTGCTCGCTCGGACCGTCGGCTCGGAGCCGAGAGTGTGTGAGAATCACTGACACACACACACACACACACACACACACACACATACGTGTCCTCACATGTTGCTCTCGATGCTCCCTCGTGGGTCTTGATTGCACACCATCGGTTCTTCGGCCGGCGTGCCGTTGGAGCTGCTGGTACTGCCCGGTGCCTTGGAAGTGAAGCGCAGGCGGTCCGTGCCGTTATGGCAGTTGAGCGCCAGCAGCTGCTTCTCCTCAGACGTGCAGACGACCGAACTCGAGCACGAGACGTCCTGCAGCCTCAGCTTGCTGGAAGCGGCTTGGACGTGTTTGTTGTTGGACACCTGAGCCGTGTTGCTATAGGTGTGACGGTAGTCTTCGTCGATGTCCATCCGCCTCCAGCGCTTCCAGAACTTCATGATCTCGGACTGAACCTGGAGGAGAAAAGGTCGGATCTAAACGTCCTCAGAGATAACAATAATGACAACAATAATGGCCTTTGAACATCACAGCGTTCTCAAAGCCGAACGTCCGACGCTAGTTCCGTCTGCAAGCCAGATCGGCGGTTTACGATAATGTTCCTGTTCTAACACGTTAGTGTTCGCGTACTGTTTGACGGCTCATTCACAGGGACTCGTCTGCCACATAATCTAAGGCTAGTAATAACAAGATACCAGATTTGGTCGGCTAAATATAGCTGTAGTCAGTGCGTAGCATCCCGTTAAACGTCTTATCGGTCATCACAATCATATGAGCCCGTTGAACATCCCGTTCCAGATTTACGCCGCCATTTCCCGTTATAATAACCTCCACTATTCTGGGATTCTGGTGTGTGACCTTGGGGATTTGCCCATTAAGATAAGAGCATTAGTGAGGTCAGGGACACTCTCTGTGGACGCTCGAGTCCAGGGGTGTCGGATCTTATCCGGAAAGGGCCGGTGTGGGAATGAAAACCTTCACGCACGCCGGAACTTTCCGGAGAAGATCGGACACCCCTGCTCAAGTCCTTCCATTCCAACCTTGGCGAACCACGTCTTCTCAGTTCCTGTGAACGGAAATCGTAATGCTACAGCGTACGAACACCTCCTGGACAATTCGGTTTGGAGAAGAACCACACATAGGTGCGACGGTCCACATATGTTTAGTGCATTCATATCGTGCATTCTGCGAAAGAACGGTGTTGGCTTTTTCAGTTAAGAAATTTCAGACCATTCGAGTTGGACGGGACTAGATTTGGTAGAAGCGACGTCAGTGCGACCAAAATCCATCCATGACATTTTCAGGGTCACGGGGAACCTGGAGCCTATCCCAGGAAGCATCGGGCACAAGGCGGGGTACACTTTTCGAACGCTTATTCATATCATGGCGTATCCTTCATATCACATCACGAAGGTAAGGGCTACAACGTGGGCTTTCTGCTGCGACTCACAGGGACTCTGGATTGTGACCGATGGCGGACATGTGTGAGCTCGTATACGTGGAAGGGCGGGAAGAGAGAAAGCGCTTTCCTCCGGGTGTGAAGTGTTTTCTCCGAGCGTTCGCCTGGCTTCGTGTGTCTCGTGAGGAAGCACGTGTTAGGCTTCACGCTCCCTGCTCGGTAGCTGTCGCAGGATTTGGGAGAGCCGGCTAGTGAGCGTGAATTGGCAAATGATCAAATTGGGAGACAATGTAGGTAAAAAAAATCATTTAAAAAAGAGAAAAGATGACGATAATGATCGTGTTCAGCTCACCTCTTTGTTGACAAAGCAGTACAGGATGGCCACCAGCAGCCCCTGTAGACACAACACATGCAAGAAGTAGGACACATCAGTGCCGGGATCTCGAGGATAATAATTATTTATAAAATCATAAATCAGAGCATGCACAGATTGACCGAGTCCATCACTGTCACATTCCCCCAACCTCCGCCTCTCTTCTGATTTGTTAAGACGAGCCGAGCTTCATCAGGACATTCCAGATGACTGGATGATGTGGATTTGACGCACCCGGCAGCTGCGCTCCACGTGAGCGTCAGGGTCGGTTTATCGCAAGGTGACTGGGCATGACTGCAATTATCTCTGTGTTGTTGTTGTTGGGGTTTTTTTATTTTCCCTTCAGTCTTAGTGACTCCAGTAATATCTAATATCACCTGAGCGCCGCGACATGGCGTCCGATCGCCGACGCACGCTACGAGACTTAAATACAGCAAGTAGCGGCATCCACACGTTTTTTTTTTTTTTTTTTTCTTTTTAAATCATCTGTATAGAAAATTCACATCACAGTCAGATGGATTTCTGTCATTTTATTTGTGTAAATAAAGCTTCTTCCAGGAATGGGGGAAAAAAAAAAAAACACAAACGTTTAAAGTCTAACGAGACGCGTCCAGCTATCCGAGGAGGAATACTGTATCATACTATGTCTATGACTATGTCATGACTATGTCGATTCCGTCTGGTATATCGTGTCGTCTAAGAAGGCATCCCTGCGTCACCTGGAAGGAGTTGAAGACGAGGTCGATGAAGAGTTTCGTGAGCCGCAGGGTGATGGCGCCGTTCGAGGTAGACTCATCGGTGACGAAGGAAAACAGGACCAGATGGCTACCGAGCAGGGGGATGAGCGTAAGGGTGGACTTCGCCAGCCTGGACATAGCGACATAACAAAACCAAAGCGGGGGTTAAGACGGTAAAGCAAACTGGAGACCGCCAATAAATCCCATCGACCGTCTCGGTATATGATCTATAGACTACACAAATGTTAGGCTCGTCATTTAAATGCGTACAATGATATTTCGGTGAGCCGTAGAATAAACACGGAAGACGTCAGGGCCGAGCTGACCTTATGAGTTTACATTAAACGTATTTTTTTGAGTTGGATTAAAACCCATTCAATTCAACACACCGAACAGGCTAAGAACTATAAAGAACTCGATAAGCTAATAACGCTGGGAGAGGTGCGGTGTGATTCTCAAAAAGTATTTGGCAGATTACGTTGGACAGACACCCGTTCAGTCTGACTACCCGTGAACACCCACCGGAACTTGTAGTCGGAGTATCTCATTTGGTGAGCCCTCAGCTTGGACACCAGGATCTTAATGATGCGTATGAAGATGAAGAAGTTGATCTGAGTACAGGAGAAAGCAGACACGAAGGTTAATCATCTCCAGGCCGTGCTTACCAACATTATGTCACGTTAAGGTAGCACAACGGTCACGCTTTATAACGGGTAGGGATGCATCAGGACCAATAACGGTACCGGGTATCAGTCTGATCCTGTGTTTATTTCATTAAACGCTCCGCTATCAGGCGATTCTACGTGACGAAGGCCTAGCGTACGCCGTCACACTAACGGACAGACGACATAATCCTCTAATCCGCTAAGAACATCTGGACGCAATCCTCGAATTAACGATGCCGATCGAAGCGAAGCAGACCGCAAACTACGCTCGAAGAATGTATCGAGAGGAGGAACTACAGCGTCTTCGTGCCATACCCGATAAGACATCTTATGCGTGAGATTAATCGATTAATGCCAAGGAGGCAACTCCTTTCGGTATCGGTGTGGACAAATACCGAAAGCATGTACTTGTACTCATACGGTATCTGAAAATAAATAAATAAATAAATAAATAAGTAAATAAATAAACGCATTTGTGTGTCCCTAATACCAGCAATCGGCGAATGGATTGGATGTAATGGTTTAAGCGCTGCCAGGTTAAAAGTAGTCCATTAAACAATTTGATGCAATTTCTCTCGATGGCCTAATGGTATAATCTCGATGGTATAATCTCACGCTTCCTGTGGCGAGCCTTTCATGCGGAGTGCGGTCCACGTTCAGTCCTGAGAGGTGTTTAGCGGTCAATCATCGGAACACTGAAGGACTGCAAGCGAGTGCAAGTGGACAGAAAAGGGACTTTGAGCGACAGCTGCGAACGGAGCGGCGACGGCATTCCGATGCGACTTCACCGGCTAGTTCGTGACGTTCCGCTGTCATTTAATCTGCGCTGATATGTTCTAAACGTCAGCTAATTTCAATTTTCGGATCGGGATCCATCGAGGTATTTGTCTTCCTCCATGTAATCGAGATTAAAACACAGATACTGTATTGCTTAGACGGTAAATGTAGGTTTTTAGACTTATTGGCATCAGAATAGAGTAAAAGCTCTTCTTATGAGAATAATTCAAATAAATAAATAAATAAATAAATAGACGACCGCGTCGTGCCGTCTTGTTTTACGGTCGCCGTAGCCGTTCCGTTCCGCAGCTGCTGCTTTAAAGTCCCTAAAGTGACGGAAGCAGACAGACTCTCACCAGCACTGCCAGTAGGATGGGAGACCGAATGATCCACCAGTACCCCATGTTTATGTTCTGCTCCCAGCAACTGCGGACACAAATAGATATTACACACTTTAGATATACTGTGTATTAAACACAAAAGATGCTAACCGCTGTCAGGAGGCAGAATCGTTTTCATAAGAATGCCTTTTTTTTATTTATAAATCGATCTGAATATTTTCTTGCACCGACTTGCGCTGTTTAGTTCGTTCTCGGTGCCGTCACGTTTTTAAATGAACTTCGAGACGCTCCGAATCGGAATTTGGTCACGGCAGGACTGACGCGGGGTCGACCTTCGCTCGGGTTACTGTCTGTGCGGAGTTTTCGCCTGTTCTTCCTCGGTCCATGTGGGTTCCCTCTGGGTTCTCTGGTTTCCTCCCACCTCCCAAGAACATGCAGGCCGGTTGATTGGCTATAATAAATTTCCCCCTAGGTGTGAATGCGTATAGAACTGGCGTCCCATCCGGGGTGTTTTTGCTTGCGCGCACTCGGTGCTCCTGGGATAGACTCTGGCTCTACCGTGACCCTGACGAGGGTGAAGCGATCACTGGAGACGAATGGATCTCCGGCATCCGTTCTGTCGTCGGTTGCTCAGACGTGAACAGGAGCCATGTTGACGGCGCTGACGAAGCGTTGCATTTGAGAAGCTACTTGCAGAAAAAACGACGACAACGACAAACCCGTGCGACTAATCGCTGTCGACGATGACATCCAGAGCTCAGGATCGAACTCGGGACCCCGACGCGCCATCCCGATGCACCATCGTTCTGCCTACTATTGATTCATCGTTCCGATTTTTTTTTTTTCCAACAACTCATTTATTATTTATAAAATGGTAGTCATGGAAAAAAAACAAAAAAAAAACAAACAAAAGAAAAACAACAACTTTGAGCTGCTTGAGATGTTGCAGGCTGTGGACAAGCCACTTCATTTTATAGTTTATATCTCCTGATAAGCAGGATTTCGGTGCTGGAACCGAGTCGGTCCATGGAAATTGACAAATTGACAAAGACTCAGTGTAAATCATTAGCTCAAGCCCAGTGGAGTGCATCCTATCTCCGGCACATTCTTTGTCAGTAGAGGGTTACCTTGCCAGGATGAAAGTGCACACCCTTTTACACTTAACGGGCTTTTAAAAGACGCCGACCTATAAGGCGAAGGTGAGCCAAGGACGGACTCATCCACTGGGAGTTTTTTTTTTAATCAAATCAGCAGGTCCTAAGAACAGCCTGCGGACAGGAACAGGAGCAGCGGTGCATGCCGGCTCATCCTCATCCACATGGGAGAGAGTGACTAGATGAAACGGGCAGGTCAGAGCTGACCCACAGCGGAGAGAATGCACCGTGACATTTACAGAACTTACGCAACAACCGAACGTACTCCAAAACTACTTCCAGTGAGCTCGCTGTAGTCTTCGTTTTTTATTTTTCGAGTGAAAGATGAGCCTCTGTGTCATTTCCCAGGAACGCAGTTCATCATACGGACCAGGGCTGCAGCCAGACACCCGCTTCTGATGTAAAAACGTTTCCCTGAACCCCCTTTATAACCGCAGCGCAGATGTTTTTTTTTTTTTTTTAAAGTTTATTTAACAACATCACTGTATTGAAAATCAAACGCGTTGAGAAGAATAACTGGACGATAAGCTGGGACTGTAAAGGATTAATAAACCCTGATCATACATCATAAAAGCACAGACAAATAAGAGATCCGTGTTTATATTACTAATACGTAAGCACGGAGCATCAGCCATCGAGTGTAATTTACGTCCTGAAAGCCATCCAGAGCGTAAGAGGGGCTGTGAAATCGATGTGCTTAGCTGAAGAAACTCTGAGGACGCAACACGTTCTTCCCCAGCTAGTCCTTCAAAAGTCACGCGGCTCATCTGCGCAGCGTCACTGTAGTAGAGCGCGGAGTAGTAGTTGCCATGGCGTAGCTCACGTTCTCGTACCTTATACGTCTCTTACGCGCTCGATCTGTTATACAACAGCTGCATGTGAGGCAGAACGATCGCCTTCTGGCTT
This sequence comes from Ictalurus punctatus, assembly GCF_001660625.3. Taxonomy (NCBI): domain Eukaryota; kingdom Metazoa; phylum Chordata; class Actinopteri; order Siluriformes; family Ictaluridae; genus Ictalurus; species Ictalurus punctatus. Next base: position 18,867,136 of record NC_030439.2, on the reverse strand, counting down.
TGGGCTGCATCCAGAAACAAAACGTAATGAACGAAACACGTGATGAAAGCCGCTCGGCCGCTCCGACTGTTCAGGACCACTTCACGGTGTTACGTCGGACAGAAATAGGAACCGAGAATAATTCTGACGGACATTCTTAAGAAAACATCTAGAACGTTAAAAGGTTCTTCGGTTGGTTTCTCCAGAGGAACCCGTAAAAGATTTACGCCGAACCCTGAAGACCGATAAGTTACAGTTGTACCTCTGACACTGGAGGCTCCTTCCCTAGATGTCCACTTACAGAAAAACTTCACATCGCTGAGTAAACGCATTATTTAACCTGTTCAACTGAGCAAGTCCGGGAGCTACCTCGGCAGCTACGGCGAGTTACTGCATCCTTGACGAACACTATCGCGTTTGCGTCGTTTACATGTGAGATCCCGGTGGATTTTAGAGCGGCCGTGCGCTACTTTCGAGCCGCTGCACGGCTGGAAATTCTGTAGAAATTGAGACGGTATGATTAATCGACCCTTTATTTCATTCAGATGCGTAGTGAAAACGTACTTCTCGTTCTCGTAGATGTATTTCATGACGATCCAGGGCAGAACAAAGATCAGCGGAGCTCCTGTTGGAGAGAAAAGACGAGAGGAAGACGACACACAACAGGAATATTATTTTAAACACCTGAAGCGAGGAAACGCTGCCGTTATATTTGGGCAGACTGATAACATGCTAAAAACATGGAAAATGTACACTAGGGGCGGAACTGGATATGAATCAATTCCTCGGATGGAGCAGATGTAGGGTTTTCTTCTTTCCGGCTTGGTTTCACGTGAAATATGAGGGACTGGGGGGCGGTTGGGGGTATAGAGACTTTTGGGACACCCTATATTTTGTTTACATTTTTGGGAAATAGAACCAATAGAATAAATGCGTTAGCAAATATCTCAGGCAGGTATAAAGAAACGTGATAACGGTGTGAGCAAGATTTTTAAAAAACAGTCCTAAGCACATCTCTAGCGGAGACCAATTACGAACTGGAGTGACGTAGCTGAGGTTGAGGAACTGTCAGAGCCAGAATGCAGAATTTTACACGCCATGCTGCCATTTCTACATCTGTTCGGGGGGGGGATTGTTTGGGTTTAAAATCTGAATAGAGGTTTATTTGGCGCATACGCAGATCTGTCGGGGATTGAAATGATTAGGGAAGGTCAGCGAAGGCCTCACCCCAGCCGATGCACAGGTAGATGCTGAAGTGGTTCCCCTCAGTCAGCACGGTGACAGCCAGCAGGTTGTGTAGGTATATCCCCTCCACCAGCAGCCAGTGGCTGTTTGCTATGATACTGTACTGCATCATCACTACACCAATCCTGCAGCCCACATCTGGCTGTAAAACCTGCAGAACACAGGAGGTGAAACGACAGAACACTGCTTTCGAAACACAACAACGTCGAGTTGTTCTTGTTTCAGGAAAAAAATAAAAAATAAAAAAACCCCTCTGATTCTATTGCGAAAAGAATAATACATCTTTAACCTTCTCTTATTATGTATAAATGTCGTGTTCCTACTGACTTAAAAGAGTAATGAAGGGACATGTTAAGGGAGGTGTCGAGGTAGGGAACGAAAACGAAATGGCTTATGAAGGTACTAGGGAGACATTTTTTGACTTCTTTAAGCCGGGTTTACGCTGTTATTGCGACCGGTCACACTTGGCTGAATTCTCTAACAGACTATGAGAGAATGAGTGTTCTCCATGTCAGATTACTTAATGAGCATCCACTAGCGATCGACCTAACGTCGTATTAATGAACCAAACCCTCTATGGTATTTCCCGTGCTGTTTAGACGCATACAAACAAAAGTTCATTTTGATAACATTGCCCCGATTTAATCTTTAAACGTTGTGACTAACAATTAAAGCCAGTTATCCAGAACAACAAAAGGATGTTGTAATGATTCCTCCCTCAGACCAAGACAAGCTAATTGGCACAAATTTAATGTGTTAAGCTGCTGGAATGGCTGTAGGAAATGGCTATCAGGGGACACACAATTACAGTGCGTAGAAACAGAGATTAAACAGCCATAGCCCTGACGTTTCCATTTATTTGTATTCCTCAGAGGATCTGAACGTTTAAAATCGTATTGAAAAATGCGCATTTAAAATGTATAAACAGAACTCTGACAGTATGAGCTCGCAAACGCCAGCCTCTCAGCTTGTTTAGTTTTGCTAAGCCTGGGTGAAGCATTAAACCAGTGGTGTCCAATCTTATCCGGGAAGGGCCGGTGTGGGTGCAGGGTTTCATTCCAACCAATCAGAAGCCACACCGGAGTCTATTGAAAGCCAAGATCAACTGATTAAACAGGTGGAATCAGGTGTGGCTCCTGATTGGTTGGAATGAAAACCTGCACCCACACCACACCAGCCCTTTCCGGATAAGACTGGACACCTCTGCACTAAACTCTGCGTCCTGCTGAATTACAATGGGAAAGGACGATGCTAAAATGGACTGGAAAGAAACAGGGTGGGTTCTGACTTCGTTCTTGACGAACAGCTCCATCTCGAGGTCCGTGGTGGTGCCCGGGTTGATGTGGGGTCTCTCCAACAAGGCGTCTTTGATGAAAATGGCAGCAGCTCGGAGGATGAAGGAGGCGAACAGGTTCATGTGGATGTTGTTCCTCATGCAGTGCAGCTTCCTGAACATATCACAGCACATGGATAATGTCCTATTAAACACCAGTATGCATTGTTTTGTCCATCTGAATTGAGCCCGGGTGCATTTTTACCCGTGGTGCGGTTCTTTAGGGACGTCAGAACACAGCACTATTGTAACACTCGGGTGTGGACTTTCCAAGCGAACTCTAGCGTGATTCAATAACAGTGAGAAAGAGATTTGACTCCGAATCAACTCGACTGCAGGAAGTACACACTGAGCCAAAGGACAGAGCTGTAATGCTGCAGAAATGCCATGTGTTCTGGAGATTTGGACCGATTAACAAAATGAATGAATGAACAAAACAAAATGAATGAATAAAGTGGAATGACACGGGAAAAAAGTATTGAACAAGCTATGAGAAAGCAATTTTCCAACGCAAGGTAAGACAAGCAACCAGCTGAAATCCATAAGTAATTATACCTCCTATCTGTGCAAATTAATATCAGCTGGGTTAGTACATTGATGGTCTATAAAAAGGCTTTTTATTACCAAGGTGTCACACAAGAAACATATGATGGGTAAGAGCTCTCCCAAGACCTTCACAACCTTATTGTTGCAAAACATATCGATGGAATCGGCTACAGAAGCATTTCAAAACTTCTGAATCCTCCAGTAAGCACCATCGGGACCGTTATCCGCAAGTGGAAGCAACATCACTCCGTCATCAACCGGCAACGCACAGGGGCTCCTCGCAAGATTTCTGACCGGGGAGTCAGAAGAACACTCAGAAGAGTAGCCCAAGAGCCAAGGACCACTCGGAAAGAGCTCCAGAAACACTTGGAGGCAGCAGGTGCCATCGTCACAGAGAAAACAACAGGCAATGCACTCCACTGCTCACGCTCACCCGCTAGACTCCATTACTAAAGAAAAGGCGAAGCTCGTTTAAGGTTTGCTACAACTCATTTGGACAAGCCTATGAAACACTGGGAGAGTGTAGTCTGGTCAGACGAGAGCAAAACTGAACTTTTTGGCTGTCATACTACACACCATGATTGGAGAAGAAATGGCACTGCACATCACCCTAAAAACACTACACCAACAGTGAAGTCTGGAAGGGGAACCATCATGGTGTGGGGCCAGTAGGGCTAGTAGGCTGTTTTTCATCACATGGTACTGACAGACTTCATATAACTGAAGGAACGATGAATGGAGCCCTTTACCGGGAGATTCTGCTGCCATCCACCAGGATGATGAAGATGAGACATGGGTGGAGCTTCCAGCAGATCAGCAATCCAAAGCATACAGCAAAGGAAACTCTCAATTGGTTTCAGAGAAAAAAATCAAGGCGTTAGAACGGCCCAGTCAATCACCTGACTTGAATCCAATTGAACAAGATTCAAAGACGATATGTTTAGAAGAACGGACCAAAATCATACCTGAATACCGCGGACCATAAATTTCTTCATACAGGAAGCGCCTTGAAGCGGTCATTACAAACAAAGGCTTCTCCACTAAGTATTAAATACATTTCAGTCAGCGTGTTCAATACTTTTTTCCCCAGTGTCTCGCTTTATTACACATAACATCATTTATGGACTTTAATGTTTGGATTTCTTTATGTGTGTGGATTTCTTGAGTTAATACCAAAGTCTGGTGAAAATTTCATGTGAATAGCCTCATTGGAAATATATTTACTAAAAAAAAATGTTGACGTGTTCAGTACTGTACATGTCTGTTTACTTTATCTTTATACTCTAGAGGGAGTCCGGTGTAGGACCTGTAAGGCTCGCCATGCACTAATAATCCAATGCTGTAACTTACCTGAAAGCCACCAGGATACCGAGTGCCAGCACCAGCGCTCCCAGTGAGAGAGAATAACCAACGGTGTATACGATCCTGAATTTACTGAGGATCTTGAAATAGTATTGCTGTAAACATAGAAGCAGAGACACCCACACGTACATCATTTTTTCTCCAAGTTGTCCATGATCTTAATGAGGCTGTGGTTTCACTGTTACAGCTGTACCAATGAAGCATTTTCAAACGTACCGTGTCAGTCTGGGCCTGATCGTTTGTTTCACACTCACTTGCGTTCTTCTGTTTGGCCCACTTGCCATCGGCCATGCACTCCAGATAAACCAGGCCATTTTGGACTGGAATACACAAAGAGTCAAAGACACACTTACTGTGACTGGTTGTCGTCATGATGCTGGTTGCAGGACATGTGATGCAAATGTTCTGTGTCGACTGTGTTTCTCGTAGGTTTACCGCAGTGCTATTTTAAAACAGTTCTACACTGTGTGCGTGACTTTGACTCTCCCGTAGAATTGCGGTAAACACATACACAAGAGTTTTCACCATTATTCCTGCTGATGTGTGTGGACTCTCACCTTTTGTGTGCCAGGGCAGGTACTTGGGGCAGGGGACGCTCACCGTGGTGTTGGGCAAACCATCTGGCCAGCAGGCATATTTATCGAATGTCCTGTTACACACGAAACCTGCATAACAGAGCCGTGTATAATCAGAGGAGTCATGGGTCACCAAATCTCTATACCATACTCTACACAGATTCAGTCCCTTGATATATTGAGTCTCAATTACTGCAACCCACTCCTGGCTGCTGGTCGGTGCCTTACTGGCTAGCTCCTACTGTAGCTGGCTCACTCCTGACTGGATTACATCTGACTGTCTTTCCCCCGACTTGCCCAGTCTTGGCTTGGTGGCTCCTAAATGGCTCACCCCTGGTTGACTCACTCCTGACTGGACATTCAGCACATGCTTTTACATCCTTGGAACTTGGATTAGGGGTTGAGGTTATGGGTTTAGGGTTAGGGATTAGGATTAGGGGTTGGGGTTAGGGATTAGGGTTAGGGTTTAGGGTTAGGATTAGGGGTTGGGGTTAGGGATTAGTGGTTGGGGTTAGGATTAGGGGTACTAATCATGCAGTTATGTCTTGATGCATCCCAAGTATTCTCCAAGTATTGCAACCACGGTCAGTCTTTTTTCTAAGGATCTAAAGTGAGGGACAAAAGTCTAAGACCGATAGTGAAAATGCTTCTATTTTGCATTCTTTTTAATTTATTTTAGAAAAATTATTAATATAATGTAATTATATGGAGTTTCAGAATTTCTTAGTATTTGGCATTTCTCTATTTTGCCATAATGACCGCGCATTTGAGCTGGCATGGACTCCACTACTTTGTAAAACCTTATGATTCATGGTATATCAAATCCACTGGAGAGTCTGAACACATGTTTTTATGGAATGGATAAGACTCAAGGAAAACTTGGCCTTTTGTGCAAAGCAGCTAACATGGTCCATATCTCATATCTGCTTACATTTGAATAGGTAATACTTTTAAATAGACCTAGAAATAGTGCAGTATCTAGAACATGAAATATTTAAGATATTGAACATTTACTTTCTTTGTTCTAAACATTTCAAAACCTTTCCCATAATAATTCCCATAATTCCCATGAAATATTCCCATAAATGAATAAAAAAATGTGGTCTCAGTCTTTTGGACCCCAGCGTACTGTATATTTGAGCTATATGGGCTATGGAAGAGCCTCTAAAGAAAAAATCTGGTCTTAAATAAAAGCATGATCTCCAATCAGAGGGTGCTTTCATGGTGGCTCAAAAGCCTAGTGGGTACTGTCTACTTCAAACGAGGTTAACTGGACTTTGATCTGACCAGCAATCCAGCTACACGTAACTCTGAAAGAAACCACTGAGAGAAAAAGAAAAAAAAAACAAAAACAAAACTCACCCATGGCTGGTGGTTCTCCGCTGTTATTCCTGAGACACTCCTCTTCGTACTTCATCCACTCTCTCATTAAAAGTTTCATGGACAAGGCAGAGGACACCTGTGAAATAATCAGCGACGACACACTGAATAAAATGAAAATTAGCACACTAGGACATAATTCTGTGCTGATGCTCTTACTGTGACGTTACAGGGTGTGTTCTGTAGTCGGGGTTCCATGTACTTTATAGAAAAGATGAAATGAAACTTTCTAAACACTTCAAGCAACACTCCATTGTGTTTTAACCTGAACACCATCTAGTGTATTCAGTCCAAACGCCCATACCGCCAACTAAACAGTACTCCATTTACATATATGTTTGTTCAGTCCCTTGTCGTCTTGAGGCTTCATAACTGCAGCCCACTTCTGTCTGGCATTCTCCTGATTGGCTCACTCCTGGCTGGCTCACTCCTGCACGCGCTGTTACGTCCTCCCAACTAATCCTACATATCATACACAGCTACATATTTCAAAATACTGCAATACCTATGGATGGTTTTGCACAAGGTGTCTTTGTCAAGTATCGGCCAAACTTTGATGCGACTACAAAAATGATCAGCTTGCTAACGAAGATCGCGTCTGATTGGTCAGAAGGTGTTCATTTGTTGACAGTGGCCCTGATTGCAAGGCAAATCACCGGCTTATATTAACGCGCTCGATCTAATACATTCCGGCTTACACAGAGACTTGCATGGCAGACACTCATAATAAACAGATTCAAATATGCGTCGTTATTTAACAAAGAAAAACCTCTAATCACTGATATGGGGAAACTTTATGCAAGGAGTCTCCAGCATCAACGCTTTGTATCGGACAGAAGTAAAGCTGTAACTTGAAGTTTTCTGTCAGAGGACAGTCTTTAGGAGCCAGAGGAGTTTATACTTTAAAGTTTCTCGCTAGCATGACAAGCGGCAAAAAAACATTTTTTCAAGAGAGAAGAACGAAAGGCTGGTGATGTTGTGACCGTTGATAGCTGCTATGACATAAGTGATAACAGGACCCAACTTCTTTTGCAGATTTTAACACAGCATTAAATCTCCAATATCAATGGATATAATCGTGTGACATTACGAAATAAATGACAAATTCCAGTAGGCAAAATACAACACTTCAGGGTGGGCTGTTGTAGGGTAGTAACAGTAACAGTACTACTTTCCTATAACAGCACACCTACTGTGTGTCTCGGGTGATCTTTTGTGTACATCATCCCTCTTAGAAATAAAACACACATTCCTTTCGTGTTGTTGTCTTACTCTTAAGCAGTGCATGGCTCCGGATAATCATGTTGTTTTGCTGGTAAATAACACTCCACTGTATGTCGACTGTCTGTCTCATTACCCAGGAGGATAAAGCTGCCAATCACACTCCTGCAGGAACTCACAGCCCGTGTGTCAATCTTATATTTAACTCAATTCATGTGTGTGTTTTATTCCTTTTATTAAATTATTAAATTCAATCTGTTGTTGACATGCAGGAACACTTAGAAAATGAGAAGAAGGGCTTCCGAGGCTACTCGATAAATAAAATGAAGGAGAGAGTGTGTGAGAGAGAGAGAGAGAGAGGATGGCTGAGTGAAAAAAAACTTTAGGGGTAATATGTATAAGAATTATACATGAGGATTTTACTTGCAATTAAAGGAAACCATAGAACAGTTACAACAGCGTTTAATAGGAGGGGGAAAAAAAATGCAACAATCTCAAACACAATTTATAACGGTCAGGTTTAACCAAGTTTAACATCATCGTGAGAAATCATTATGCCAATGTCCCAGAATGCAATGCGGCTACATCGACGCAGCTGCACTCAGATGGCTAGCGATCTACGAGATGACGAACGTGATGGCATCGGCGGTCTTATTAGCGTGAAATTCGAAGCTTTGGGAGCTGATCTGTTTGAGCAGAGTGTACAGATGAGGAGATGAGAGAGCTGGAAAGAGAGAGAGAGAGAGAGAGAGAGAGAGAGAAAGAGAGAGAGAGAGATGTAGGCTGACCTGGGTGCAGGCGAAGAAAATGATCACGCTCAGAATAAACGCCTGTGACATCCCTTAGTCGTGCTGCTGCTGACGTTAGGTGGGGGGCCTGAGGGTGGCTGAGGTGGGAATCACCTCATAGGGGTCCTTTAGTGGTCACCACACTGCCTAAACACACACACACACACACACACACACACACACAGCATAACTTTCATGTTCTGTTCACTGTTTGGCAACAAGCATGCATTTGACTCGGGTTGTTTTTTTTTTTTTTTTTTTAAAAAAAGAAAAAAAAAGAGAGAAGATTTTATGGAAATATAACAGAAAAATTGTTCTGTAAATTGAAGTGTAAATGCATACCTGACCTGATGAGATCAGTGCTGTAAAAATCGACACCCACTCTAAATATACACACGTATACACACACATAAATATGTTGTTGTTTTTTTTTTAACAACGCTGACATGCAGTTCTTGTGAGATCAATGATTGACCGCATGGCATTCAGCTGTGAACATGATTGTGTCTTACGTCTGAGAAAACACTCTGCATGACACACTTGCTTTAGCTTGTAGATTAAGATGCCTGTTCACCACCGACTGCACAGACGTATGAAACACCCACGTGTAAACGTTAACGTATCGTACCTTCATCTCTGTTCACCTGACGGCAGGTGAGAGTCTGGAGAAAAGACCGAGGGAATGGTACAGAGACGAGATTTTACTGCGGAGACGTGATATTTCCGTCGCGGTCGTCGTATTGGGACCGGATTTGCGGCTTCGCGACACGACGTGAACGTGACTACGGGTGATAGATGGCTAAAATGGCTCGTTTTACTTCGGAAGAGAATGCAGTATAATTTCACAACGTTGATGAAACAGACTAAACCAACTTATTTACTTGTTCCCCCCACCGCAGATTCCACTTAAACTAGCGGGAAACATACCAAAATTGTGTTTCGCTGATACACATATGCATATTTATCTCATACACAACCCACCTCGTTGTTCAGGCTGGGCACAGGATCCCGATGCGTTTCATCAGAAGTAGAAGAAAACTGTCGCCATAGTGAAGAGAAGTCAATATGAGGAATTGCTAACGTTAGCGCAGAAAAAAAACCTTCCAGTTGTACTATAAATTAGCTAGTTAGCTAGCATAGCTATGAGGCAGCATGATAGGAAGGTCTTGTTGCACTGCTGCTTGTTAAAGACTTATTGTATGCTGTGAGGTGTACTAGCACAGTCGATTATTAATATAAATGAAAATATATATATATATATTTAAAAAAAAAACATCAGTGCATTAGGTCCGCTATTTCGGTCCTCAAAATGGCCACGATTATACCGTAGTTTTACCGTTCTGAGCATCACACCTCTGTCCGAACTATCGTTTCTAAAAACGATGGAAACTGTAACAGTTGAGCTGTTGCGGATGGAAGGGAAGAAGGAAAATAAACGGAGGAAATGAAACACACGGTGTGGGCTAAAGTAGCGTACCGCCCAGAGTTAATTCTATAATGAGGACGCGCGTCAGGCGTAGCCTCCAGGCCCTGTGATGGTGTTTTCCAGCCCGATTCAGATCTTTAGCGTACACACGAAGAGTTGAAAAACCCGTCGATACGTCAAAGCCGCATCTTCAAAAATAAGTACCAAAAAGGCTACAGTATAGATGTGTGCGTTGGTTCTTTTTTTTTTTTTTTTACGTTCTTTCTTTTTTTTTTTTTTAAATAAAAGCAGCAGGTTTGGTAAACAAAAACAGAAAACGAGGTCGTTTCCTTTGTTTGTTCAAGAATAAGGTGCCGTGTCAAAAACGACCAGCGGTGCGAATGACCTTTTCCCGTGAGTGATCGTACTCAAAATGCCCAACTGAAAGTAAAAAAAAATCTACAACACGTCGGACGGGGGAAGCAAAAATAATCCGGTTTATTGTTTAAAAAAAAACGACACGAGATCCGATCGGTGAGACGTCCCAGAGTGATCCGAATCTCTTCGCGCACCCTATTTATACAACCTTATCTTTAGTCTACGTCCGATTATCTCATTCTTCTGAAATCCCGATATGCTTTAATGATGTCTTTTTTTAATTCGCCGACAAATCCTGCCTCGCTCCCCGGTGTACGATGACGTATGATAGTGATTCTCTATAAACTACGTACTCGGTTAGCCTCGCGTTTTCCTGCGTCTTGACTTTCAGACCGTGCGGAGACATTTAGCTGGATCGCACGAGGGAATTAAAAATGATTTAAAAAGAGATAAATAAATAAATAAATAAATAAATCAAAGAAAATCTGCAGCTTTTATTTACACAACCTAAAGGTTTCCTTGTTGCTGAGGTTATAAGATTAAGGTCGCATTAGTCAGTTATGTCCACGGAAGGTCCGCGGAAGGTATGACAGACGTTGTTGTGCGTGGGTGCGTGTGTGTGTGTGTGCGGCCCAAAAGCTGGTAATCACTCACCTGCAGTCGGAGAACCTCTGAAGTTGGAGAACAGGACGAAATCTGAAACGTTTCTGCAAAAAACACCTTTACCATGGAAACATTTTTAGCTAAAACGTTTCAAATTCCATTCTGTTCCAGTCTCTGGGCTGACTGGGGTTGTGTGTAGCTGCTAAACTTACTGCACACATGTTTTTTTGTTTTTTTTTTCGAAGCAAAGATAACAGAAAACAAGGCAAGCGGTTATGGGGGCTTATCTGAGGTTTGTGTGGTGGCCACGTTTGTTTAAAGCCTCCTGGTTTCGCAGCACATGCAGACAGGGCTCGAAATGCGTTTGATCCCAAATCACGCTTCGAAGCTACGTGACTCGGGCGAAAAATTTCACCCCCGGTAAATCACCGCGAAATGTTATCGGGTGTGTTTTTTGTTTTTTTTTTGCGAACTGTATTACCATGCCCTAGTTCTCAAGCGCTAACGCCACCAGAAATCAGCGAGTTCCTCCAGCCTATCTGATTCAGATCTTTCGAAAGCCTACGTAATCCAGGGTGAAAAATCAGATACGAGGCAAAACACGGCATAGAGATACGTGCCGTCTAATGTCAACAAAACCAGACTGTAAGCAGGAAACCACGGCAGGAAATACAGCTTGAGAAAGAGCGACACTTTACATGAATCTAATCTCCATGCAGCACACCTGTAATCGCTGACAAGCATTTCAAAACATGTTTCCATGAACTGAGGAAACAACAGGAGACCTCCTGACTCCAAACTCACTTGTGATGGAGGTCTAAGGGCAGCGGTTAAACAGCAAACACTGCAAATATCTGACGGTTCAGGGTCAATTTAAAACGACGCTACAGTCGGAGAGTAAAGGTGCGAGCAGGGAAGTCTCACTAAAGCTGATCTTAGGGACTTTTATCCACCTTTCCACTGGAGCACACTGGAGCCATACGGGAAAAAAAAATACTTCTGGTTATTTTACACGCACGTCCCCACGTAACATAACCATAAAGTCGTCCATGTGAGAAGTGTCATGTCTGAAAGGACAAATGATACAGAGCTCATCTACATACACTGTTGGCTTAGTGGTTAGCACGTTCGCCTCACACCCCCAGGGTCGGGGTTCGATTCCCACGGCTCTGTGTGTGCGGAGTTCGCATGTTCTCCTGCTGCGGGGGTTTCCTCCGGGTACTCCGGTTTCCTCCCCCAGTCCAAAGACATGCATGGTAGACTGATTGGTGTGTCTATAGTGTATGAGGGTGTATGTGTGTGCCTGCGATGGACTGGCACCCTGTCCAGGGTGTACCCCGCCTTGTGCCCTATGCTCCCTGGGATAGGCTCCAGGTTCCTCGCGACCCTGAAAAGGAGTAAGCGGTTGAAGATGGATGGATGGAAATATATGCAGCAATGAAATACGCCAATGTTATTGTAGAAATAAGTATCATGAAATAATATTTGATAGTAGTGAGTTCAGTATTGTTTATTTATTTCACAATATAGTGCCTGATCAATCTATTACGCCATTTACTCAGTTTATTATTTATATCAACCGTCATATTTATTTATTTAATTTGGACTAACATAGCATTCCATTTTTAAACATTAACGGGCGTGTGTATAATTGCCAGGGTTAGTACCTATACCGAAAGTGGTGGAAGGAAGGACAACCGGCGAACGGGCGACTGGGTCTGTGCGTTTGCGCATTCAGAATACATGAACACGGAAGAGGAATTGGCGATGTGTTAATTACCGGTCCTGTGTTATAAACAGGCTTGTGAAATTGTCCGCGATATACGATGGCCCCGTTGTGCTCCGTGACTCTCTCCGTGAACGACGGACGATAGCATCACTCGTTGCTGTTGAGCACGCTGACTCAGGATGAAGAGAAAGGGCAGGACTGTGGGTAACACTTTACAATAACGGTACATGAATAACTGTGCACGAATACCTGACCCGAATGAACTCTTACTCCAATGACGTCCGTGTACGCGGCTGCATGATTAAGAACAAATTATACAACAATCTGGAATTATGCGCATTTAATTCACGTTGGACTTTTCTTCTTATAGAGCATGTCGGAGTTAGTTTGCCCCGTGTGTTAACCAACAACCACGCACTAACGGGTACTCAAGGTGGTCGTCATTCACGAGCTCAGAATTCATAAGACCCCCGTCGCAGTTAAGGCTAGCTCTTCGTTAGTCTGTGATTACTACGTGCCGTAACTCATCACCAATTCATGTCTCGTTAAGAATCCATCCAGGTATCAGTGCACGATCGTACATGTATCGTGACTGTAGCTATAGCGATCTTAAAGCTGCAGACACCACGTTTTCCGACAGACGTTTAGATCGTACGCGAGTTCAGCAACTATCCCGATACTCTTGTCGATAGATTGGGGGAAAAAAAAGAAATAAAAAAAATCCAAATTCACATTGGACTAATTGTAATGTTACATAACGAGTTTAACAGCCCTGGGCTACAGTGTCTGAAAGCACAATATTTAAGGTTCTGAGGTGGCTGGATGGATTAAGAACCGAGTGAAAATACATGAACTACTCATAGATCGTGTGTTTTTTTTTTGTTTGTTTTTTTCCACAGTGAGTTGGAGACGCCTTCTAAGAAGCAGTATCGTGATGACTGACTCATGCTCGAGGCAGGATGTGCATCTTGCTAGGTCGTGGAAGGTTCATCAGACACGAATCAGAGAACTTCCTGCGCTTACTGTAGACCGCATGCTAAACTGGGTCATATCTCATATGCTGCTGCTGATTCTGGAGAAAAGCGAGCGTCCGTCCATCCTGTGATCAGCGATAGTCAGGTGCAGATACACGCTCGTCTTTTAATGATTAAGTATTCCACGCGTCCACTGGTTTGTTTTGCTCAAAGCCACTGATGCACGCAGCTGAAGTCGTTCTGGGTGCTTGCATGCACACACACACACACACACACACACACACTCATACACACGGACAGGCAGGTCTTAAACGCTAGCTCACAGTATGTCAGCTTGCTTAGACGGTTTAACCAGGTGAACTGTTTTGAGTGAAGCATGGTAGATGTTTCCAAAGCAGACAGAACAAGGTCAATCAAGGTCAGCGCTCTGGAGTCTGTTCAGCCCAATTAAGGAAAAGGTATGACAATAAGGCTCTATGTGCAGACCGCAAACGAGTGGGTCAGTCTTCAGTACTACTAAGATAAGACAATCATATCGAGTCTTTATTAATCACGTAGACATTACAGCACAGTGAAATTCTTTTCTTCGCATACCCCAGCATGTTAGGAAGTCGGGGTCAGAGCGCAGGGTCAGCCATGATACAGCGCCCCCTGGAGCAGAGAGGGTTAAGGGCCTTGCTCAAGGGCCCAACAGAGGCAGCTTGGCAGTGCTGGGGCTCGAACCCCCGACCATCCGATCAGTAACCCAGATCCTCAACCGTCAAGCCGCTGCCCCGATGCGCAAATGCTTCTCACACGTGTAGTGTATAGTACATTATAACCGATTGCGCAATCTCAGAAGTAGAAATACATCTCATTTTAATACTTAAGCACTTGCATGAGCATTAATCTTGTCTTTTTTTTCTCACCGTAGAATAAAAACAATATAATAGAATCTTTACCGACATGCCAACTTAGTGTATTTATTACCTGTACTTATTTCTACTGTTTTTTTGTTTTTGTTATTAAACAGGAGGTGGAATACGGCGTAACGTTTCCAGACGCCCGCGGGCGCAGTGTCTGCAGAAAAAAATACCGACACGAGGCATTCGGAAATAGGCGCAATGGTGTATCGTTATTTATGGAAAAGCTACGGAGATTAAAAACTACATGCAAAAAGATCTAATCGGGTATTAGCATGCCCATGTAAAACATGCAAACGACGACCTGATTATTGTTCTACTGAGTAAGCCAGGGATAGTAAAGAGACTGGAATAATAACGTAAGCCTCTACATCATTCAGCGAAATGAAATCATCAGCTCCATGTCTCCCGTTCACAGCTGCCCGCGTCATCCTTTCAGACACCTGCAGCACCTGAGGCCTCGCCTTAGCATATTCGGGGATTCTCTACGGGTCAGTGGTCATCACAACACGATGTGCACACATGAGGCTCCACCAGGAAGAGAGAGACAGGAAGAGAAAAACCCTCGTCTGCTTGGTCAGTGTCGCTAGCGCAGCCCCCTGCTAAACGCACAGCCGGTTTAATTCAATCTGAATCGATAATTGGTTCAACAAGCTCGTCACAGTGTGTGCAGTAGCTTTTTGATTTAATCAGAGGAGCAGGAGAGGGCAAACGGTTCACCGAGCGCCTTTCGGAAAGGGCAGCGGATTTGCTCGCAGGCTCGCACATAAATAGCACTTTGTTTGAGTAGCCCAATTGACCTCAGGGAGCATTACGTCTACCGCCGATCTAGGCGAGATCTCCACACCTTAACGTACCCTGCTAGCAACTGACCCTTATAAACATTGTCTTTAGTGGAAAACATGGTTAGTAAATTTGACAAACAAAATCGGCACCACATTTTTCTGACCACGTTACAACATCCGCCCACTCCAACAAGCGACCGGCGTGAATTTCAGTAAACAATACGAGGGTCTTTCCTCTCTACTGACATTTGTTTTTTTGTTTTTTTTTTAAAGTAACGTTTATACACACCTACTGAAATCTTACGCTAAGCCTTTTTTATTATTAGCCTGACACAGAAAGCTCGAAAAAATCAGTCCCGCCAGGATTTTTTACGATTTTGCGATTGTAGGAACGAAGGCAGGATCGAGCGGACTCGAGGTTCGCAGATTTTCTACAGATTCGGGCCGAGACGTGTCACGTGACGTCACTGGTACATGGGTACAACTAAAAAGGTCTCGTTTACCGACAAACATCCCGAGCAAAACTATTTCGTGCGACTGCGATTTCGCCGGTTTCATCGTCTTCCGCGAAAAAAGAACAAAAACTGCAAGTCGCGTCGCAGATTTTGAAAAAAGCCGCAGCAAAATCAAGCCTTATTGGCCGCAACAATCACAACAACGACGACGACAACAAAAAAACCTCTGCAAAATCCTGGATTACATTAAGCCCGGTCCTCACTTCACTTCGTCGGCTCTCTATTCAGTTTAAAGTGCTCTTATTAGTTTTTAAAGCTCATAATGGTCTATTTATATTATTATTACCATCACCTTTGATTGTGCAAAGATACTTCAGGATCCTTAAAGGGTGACCAGGCATTTTCCGTCTACGCCTCTAGATTTGGGCACAGCTTGCCAACCTCGTCACCGATTCGACAGGAGTGATGTACACCGTTCTTC
Source organism: Ictalurus punctatus (assembly GCF_001660625.3). Taxonomy (NCBI): domain Eukaryota; kingdom Metazoa; phylum Chordata; class Actinopteri; order Siluriformes; family Ictaluridae; genus Ictalurus; species Ictalurus punctatus. The sequence goes on along the minus strand of NC_030439.2, from coordinate 18,850,995 downwards.
CTAAAGTTATTCCCTCCGTTTTTTTTGGTAACGGCCATAGAGGGCGCTGTCTAAGGAGGGCGCTGTCTAAGGAGGGCGCTCCAGAATCTCTGGGTTGAGATCTGCTGTCTGTAAAGGCCCTAGCGTACGATTTCTGAAACGTTCCTCCTCGTCGAAACATTCAGTGAGCCCTCGTGCTCCATGTGGACGGGGGCGGGGTCATCCTGGAAGAGAGCGCTCGGTCAGAAATATCGAAATGCTTCATCGTAGGATAACGGGGGATCAGTCGGAAGACCTTTTGTATTGATTTGCGGTGATGCTTCTCTCTAAGGGAACGAGTGGAAGAAAGCCATGGCGGTGAAATAAATAAATGCTCCACCACAGGATACAGGAACAGAAATAACAGACCTCCTCAGTGTACACTATGGGTCAAGCATTCGGTATATTATCTTTCACTACTTCTCGAGAATACAGTGAATGATGACGACTCACTGCAGGACAGCGCTTGCGTGCCGTGAGGTGTTTACGCACTGCAACCCTACTTTGTCCACCACCATTGATTCATTTACATAAGAAGGAAGGACACCGAGCTGGCTATTAACACTGCGATCCTTCAATACGGTCTGGAATTTGTGAAGTAATCTCCTGACTGGATTCCTCTCTAACGTAACCCCATGTCGCTGATAAAGCCGGTATGCGGTTTCGACAAACACAAGCCACCATGCTTTGCTACCAGTGGGAAATTAGCCAACTGTGTTCTTGGCAAACGCTTGGCCTGATGTGACGCATAGAATTTCTCACAGAGTCTGGAACCTGATGTTCTGATAAACCTCAACATCTGAACCAGCTTCCACATTTCAGCTATTTTCGCCGCATGAACTCAGTCCAACTCTTAGCGCTCGCCGAACGTAATGACGGGACGCGATAATTACGTCCGACAAAGGAACAAAGCAGCGGCGAGTTACTAAGTGGAGAGCGCTTTAACTAAGCCACGAGTGTTGAACGATGGTTCATACAAGGTTCATACGAGGTTCAACGATGGTTCATACGAGGGCTCTCTTCGCTTGCGTCGTGGTGGGCAGGAAATGAACCCAGACGGGAGAACAAAATAAAAGCTCTTCGCGTTGAGCCGCACAATGTCCCGCCGCAATGCCGAGAGAGTCTGTTTAGGATTACTCATGAATGAATAACATCCATTTATAAATAGTCTTGCCCCGAGTGACCCTTACTCGAGTTGTTTAGCTGCTATCCGGATGAAGAATACAAGCTCGATCTCGTGCTCGCTTCATCGGATGGAGCGTTTAAGGAATGTCTGGTATGAGCAACATAACGTTTGGGATCTCAACCTGTGGTTCAGCACGTCATTCGTCTAGATATCGTCTCTGGTTCATTTTATTTTTCACCTGATTGGAAGAACCGACTTGGTAAGTGATATTCCGACATGGAGAAACTTTCTGGATCAAACCCTTCGCATCTGAACTGGTCTCTTAATCTGGAAAGAACACAAACGGCGTGATTCCATCCCTCAGGCTGATAACGTGATGGTTGTGCCGACCTCACCGCTGGAGCAGCTCATGATCTGATAAAGGGGTGAAGCAGAGTTCAGAGATGTTGAGCACCCTGTTCCAGCATGCCGGCCGGACAGCTCTGAACACTAGGGGAAATAAACGGAGGACGCTGGTGATCGGACTCAGGCCGCGCACTTCTTCTGTACTCGCCGAACATGAGCTCGACGTGTGTCCGGACTGGGTGGCTGTTAAAAAAAAAAAGGGCTCGTGTTTTTCCGCACATGACTGCTTTATCACCAAAAAAAACCCTTTTCTATTTGCGTCGGGGTTAAAATAACCCTGACTAGTTCTATCCGTCTACAGTGTAGCAACCCTTTAACCCTTTAACAACTGTTTAACACCGAAAAATATATAAATAAATAAAAGATTTCACTCTGAATAGCAATTCGCAAACGTGACATCATTTCATCAACCCTTTTTGGTTTCTTTCTTAAACAGTGACTCGGTTGACGTTGCTAATCACAGCACTGCGCTATAGTTAGCCGACTTCCTAATAATATATCTACAACAGTACGCAAACTTTTAAACTATAAAAAATGGCCTGACGTGTAAATAAAGGAGTTGAATGGGGTGTGTTAACGAAGAGGAAACGCTACAGTGTGCAGCATGAACCGGTACACGATGAAAACAGAAAATACCGTTCACAGAACCTGAGTCATGCTCGGCTTCTGATAGAGATCTGTGGAAAGTCGTACATCGTTTCGTACCCACTTTTGTCCCTGGGCCAAGATGACGCACAGGACTCCACAGTGGATTAGTGTTTATTCTGGTTCCCCGTGTTGGTATAATGAGTTCATTACAGTTCAAACATTACTGTTTACTCTGCAGCTAGAGAATGCACAATCAGATCGCTGTGTAGAAAATTGGTGCATGTGATTCGTAAGGATCTCTATTTAGATAAGCAGCACAAGGAACGATTCAGGAGCGGCGATTAGTGTCTTAAACAAAACACGGTCGCTCCGCCTCCTGTCCAAAACCATACACGCATCCGTTGAATAGTATAGCGTGTACAGTGTAGCAGTAGCATAGTGTGTAATTATGCATTGCAAATGATGACCTGTTACATTAAAGGCATGCTATTTTACCATACTGTGTAGTATACTAGCATGGGGTTTGGCCGTAGCCAAAATCCCCATGAAATGGCTCGAGAGCCATGATTTGATTCCAAATGCTGATGTATTTCCTTCTGAAACAGGAAGCCGTCACTTTTGTGAGAGCGGGTTGTCCATTAATCGTAGGGTCGGAGGTTCGATTCCCGGTCCACGTGACTCCACGTGCCGAAGTGTCCTTGGGCGAGACACTGAACCCCGAGTTGCTCCCGATGGCAAGTTAGCGCCTTGCGTGGCAGCTCTGCTACCATCGGTGTGTGTGTGAGTGTGTGTGTGAACACTTCACCAAATGTCCAGACCTCTTCTGGCTCAGAGTCTGGGGAAAAAAAAAAAAAACCCTGAAAATGACCTCAATCTCCAGCTGAAAATGAATGACATTTGGGCATCGACACATTGTGTCACTGCATGTCTGGACGGGTAGTATACTCTAGAAGACCACAACTGTGTCTAATCTAAAGCGTCTAGGTGTCACCCTTACCCAAGCATACAATTTGTCGTTTTATCTGAAATATAGGGTATGCTCACGCTCCAGAGCATCCACAAAGCTGGAGCCCATGGATCTGATGGTGGGTGAAAGTCGAATAACCCTATCATCGAATTTGGATGTGTCGAAGCAGGTACCATGTGACAATCGGTAGCCAGTCACAGCACGGCAGGCGTCCGTGTTTCCGAATGTCGCCAGCTTCCCCAGTCTAACCTACACGCTGAAAGACGACGAATCTAAGAGCACTTTCGAGAGTAAAGACGCGGTTAAAACAAAGATTTTACTGAGGACAATAGGCTCAAACACTCATCGTGTGCAAAGCCGCTGACGGTCTAGAGACACAACCCTAACTGACTTCGAAAATCGATTTGGATGCGAGCCTTTTCAGGTCACATGCTGGGAATGAGTAGATAAGGAAATGAAAAGCCTAACAGACAGGACGTCGTGAACGAGTCCTCGTGGGAGATACGTCACGACCGCAGAACAACGACAAGCGATCTGCTGAAGGTTTGCCCTTGAGATCAGATGTGTGTCTGAGTGAGTATCAATCAATCCAAAGTGAACAAAGAGCTGCTTAAGAAGTTTCTCGTCTTTCTGATGACCTTTTTAACCACACCACAGGTATATGGAGCTTCGCGGATCAACACGTTAATACCGATCGATGAAGATTATCTTGGTGTGAAAGGTACTAAATTACAGCATTTGGCTGCCAAATTAAACCTACATTACGAGCTAGAACTAGACCTGGCAGTCATTTTATGCCACTCACGGCTAGCTATGCTGAGATTTGAGAGAACTGGCCGTAAATATTTATATTGTTTTTTTTTTTTTAAAGAAACGTGGCTGGATCATTAAGCCTAGCTGAATTCCTAAGCGGAAGAGCTGAGGTTCAAGGGCAGACCCTTTTTTTCTTTTCTTTCTTTTTTTTTCTTTCCACATAATTACCCAAGTGTCCGAAGTGTACTTTCTTGGACTGTTAAATGAACTTGTTCATAAACTGCGTTCTTGTTCTTTCCACCTGGCTGACTGAGGCTCAGACTGAGACCAAGACAAAATGGATGACTGAGTATCCAGGATTGATTGAGTAACCCATAACGTCTGGCTAATGATTTCCCGCATTTCGAAAGTAAGAACCTTTCTGGAAAAGTTGTTGTTGTTAAAGATCATACTGAACGAAAAGAGTTCACCTTCATTAGTATCTGTGAGGACTGTGAAGAACCGTAAGAAAGAAAAAAATAAAACCCCAACAACATTAATATATAGATATAAAAGGCGTGGAGTACGAGTATACGACGCGACTGATTTGTAAAGTGCTCGACTGTAAAGTAAGCGGACATCTCGGAACGGATTGAATTGACGGTCGCGAGGACGACGTCACGCCGGCGACCTGCTTTACATCAGAACTAAAAAGCCACGATGACAGGATCCGTTACAGCGTGAACGACGGAAATCCGGTCACAGCGTTTCCATCGGTGTGAGCAGCACGTATCGCAACATACTGTAGAAATACTGCAAAGCTATGACAATGCTTAAAGTGCTGCAAAACTGATACTGCACAGCACGGCTGAGATCTGAACATTACTCGCTAGGCGTTCTAAGAATTAGCGTGGTCACATAGCATTGCTTTTTTTGAATCAAACTAAAACATGAAACAACATGCCAGAGCTAAGCTAGTCGTAGTTTTAGGGGCATGAATATAGCAAACCATTTATTAACTGTCAATTAAACATCCCTCTGAGCGTTAGAGTTGCTTCCAGCTTACTGTTAGCGTGTTAGCGTGTTAGCCTCTGGTTTGTCCCACGGCTTCACTGATTCATTATTACACAAGAAGCAATGCCTTCAGTGATTCCAGGGAGGACCTAATCTTACTCGTGACAAATGACACGAGAACGCCTCACGCCGTTAACACTGCTAGGATTTTTAACATAGCACAACGATGACTAGCACACGACCGCAAACGGTCGATAGGTTGCTGCGACATCATTTTACAAGCTGTATTCCATGTTTGCGAACATGCCGAAGGAACGGCATGCACTTTAAAAACAAGCGCCCGATCATTCGGCCACCGTTTCCGTGTCTGCACTCTCGCGCCAGCTAAGCCGTCTGAGGTTTGCTCAATTCACGTTCGTTTATCAACATTCGTGTTGGTCTTTCCATTAGCCTCATTAAATACTCGCTCTTCTTAAAAGTAAATTATGAACGGCGAGTCTAACGCGGATTTATTACCCGACTGAATGTGTTTATGTGACAGTGAGCAAGCAAGCCAGCTAAAGAGCGACGGGGACAGAGAGGGAACGTATTGTCTTAGCATGAATAAATATCGCCTGCGGTGCGAGTCGCAAAGCCAGAGCCAACTGCAAAACAAACCACAGCTGTTTAGTCTCATCGCACGGCGCAACCTCGCCGAACAGCCACGCAGCCGTAGGAGCCGGCGTTCACGGGCAGGAGGTGCTCAAAAGTTAGCGCCCCTACCCCCCTCGCCCATAGTGGCCGTCATTACGTGCTGGCGTGTATGAGCGTGAGGACGGTGTCGCCGGGCCTTTTCAGGGGACAGTAGTAACGACACCAAATGAAGTCACCTAATTTGCATATTCATTGGATTGTGATCATTTGCATTTCAAAATTTGTTACATGAAGAAAAGACTTATAAAATAGATCACGATCGTTTCTTATAGAAAGACGTCTTCGTTCGCTGCAAGCTCACTGTGTATTGTGTATTTGCAAAAATATACCCTTTTTTTTTTTTAAATCAAGAACGCAGGCAAAATGAAGCCGTGGTAGTGAGGAGATGGGAAATACAGTGGGGGGGGGGAGTATCGGACACGTCAACATTTTTTTCAGTAACTATATCTCCAATGAGGCTATTCACATGAAATATTAGCTCAAAAAATCCGGGAATATAAAGAATTCACAACGTTAAAGTCCATAAATAAAGTTATGTGTAATAAAGAGGAATGACACGGGGAAAAAAGTATTGAACACGCTAAGAAAAAGCGGTTCTCCGAGGCAAGGTAAGGCAAGGAACCAGCTGAAATCCGTAAGTAATTACACCCCCTATCTGTGCAAATTAATATCGGCTGGGTCAGTAAACTGATGGTCTATTAAAAGGCGTTTCGTTACCTTGGTGTCACACAAGAAACATCTCATGATGTGTAAAAGCAAAGAGCTCTCCAAGACCTTCGCAACCTTACTGTTCCGAAACATATCGATGGAATCGGATACAGACGTATTTCAAAACTTCTGAATCCTCCAGTAAGGACCATCGGGACCGTTATCCGCAAGTGGAAGCAACATCACTCCGTCATCAACCGGCAACGCACAGGGGCTCCTCGCAAGATTTCTGACCGGGGAGTCAGAAGAACAGTCAGAAGAGTCGTTAAAACAATGAACATAGTAGTGCGTGGGTGGGACAAACAATGGTGATGCGTGATTGGTCGTTGGGAGCGATTCTGATCGAGTGATTAACCGTTGGGAACAATGTTAGATAATAAAAGTGTGGATGTGGAGCTACATAGGGTTTCCAAAACCACTGTGAATACACAAGCTTTAAATATCTGTTTGTGCGTTAACTCAAATCCTTGTTCTGACTGCTTCTCTCTCTCTCTCTCTCTCTCGGTCGGCACATCTTTGATGATTCACGGCTAAGACGACAGGTCTGCTGTCTTCTCTCCACTGCACCGCATCATTATACTAGAGTGGCCCTCGTCCTGCATCTGGCCCAACAACTGAAAATAAGACCGCTGATGTGTGCCAAGCGGTGATGATCACAGCAGCTCATCCTTGTTCTGTCTTAACACTTAAAATAAGTGTGAATGAGCATTTATCGTAGCACCTACAAACCTGTTATAATCATACGATTTCAAAAATACCTTCGAAAAACTTGTAAAACTGCCATGCAATGCATCTCACTTCTTTCTTTGCTTCTTTGTTTTTTGTTTTTTTTCTCTTGCCCAGATATGATCCGTTCCTCACAAAGAACAGAGCGGCTCGGCTCCGCCTCTTTTTCCCTAAAAAAGCAAGTGTTCAAGATTCAAGACTAAGGTTAATTCGAGTGGGAGGGGTTAGCTGAGGGAAAGAGCGAGGGGCTTGTAGTGGTTTCCTTCGCAATTACAACCTGATCACTCAATAAAGACATTCCCAGGGCATTTTAGTACTTTGTCGGACATTAAAGAATGTATTAAATGCAATATATTCCCAAATTATATGTAATAGTTGGCCATCATTTGGATAAACAAGAAGATAAATGGAAATTAAAGTGAAATCTGCCGTCTCCGACATGATGGATAGCAGACGAATCAGCTGCTTTTAGGCTCTATTTGACAAAACCACCGATAGGCAAATACATCTCCAGCACAGTGATGTTTTTTTTTTAATGCTTTTATTTTTTATTAACCACATCTTTCTTTAGCGCTCTGAAATCCTCGTCCTGTTTCCTTGGAGGCAGAAGGCACCGTATCTTTAGAGACAGGACCCTCGGTGGTTATTCATGTGTAAAAACAATGTCTGCTAATGAAACGTGAAAGGCGAAAGAGACGTGACCCGAGTCAAAACCTAGTTCGACTTAACACCCGGTCTCCAAACCCAGTCCACTCCTCTTTTGTAATCGAAGACAGATGTCGGGCAGGTGACAGGTGGTCACGAAGAGACCGAGTCTCTGCGCATTAAATAAGCACAGGTTATTTGTGCACCTGTGGCAGCTCGTGCATCCTCTCCGAACAAGTGATTGAAAATGCACCTGCCTTCACCACTGGGAGTTCTCTCATATAACAGAGTATTGTACTGTGTTGGGACAATCACCGTCACCTGATGAGTCGTTAATATGTGAGCAGTTTAGGGTGCAAGCACAAGGACAATTTAGAATCTCGGTGTGCTTTTATACCCATTACTCCAAATCAGTGCAGATGTTTAACTGTGTTCCGATACTTTTGCACACCATAATATTTACCTTGCAGAGACTTCCAGTTCGCCTTTATCGGCCGATACATCGGTGCATCTCTAATAATTATCAACGATCGATGATTACTGTTGACGTAATTACACCTTATCGCATGAATCAGGCATGCTAGAGCCAGAGAACCACTGAGTTTGAAAACCCCAGACGGCGTGACTTCTCTACGGATCTAAGGAGTACGTCACCGCTCACCATTCGTCATTAGGTTCGTAATGAAAGTCGGCACTCTAGATGGGTTTTCGTCAGTAAGGCCACTCGTGAGCTAAGCGATTGTTTTCATCAGCTCTGGAATGTTCTGGAAAGCAGGCTCCAGGACACGCTAATTACAAAAAAAAAGAAAAAGAAAGAAAGACTTGAGGCTGTGCTGGAGGACTTACAGCAACAGTTCTCCGCGTGTTTCAGTCAAGGCGTCTGCTTTAAAGGGAAAGAGAACGGATAAATTCTGGAGCAAAAAAAAAAAACAAACAAAAAAACGCAAAAAAAAAAGTTTTCCTACTCAAACGCCACGATCCGTTATCTATTACCGCAATTCACACCGTCATCCATAACATCTTAAACATAAAACTCTGCATGAGTTTACCGCTAAAAGCACATGGTAGCAACCGATATAAACAGCTCGGGGGCGTCAAATTTAGTAGGGACACTAGGGACATGTCCCTACAGATATCCAGCGACTACTGAATTGTCCCTAGCAATAATTTCGATCATCCATCCATCCATCCATCCATCCATCTTCAACCACTTACTCTTTTTCAGGGTTGTTTGTTGTCCGTTTGTTCATTAAACTGTTTGAAGATCTGCGCTTGCTTCCGTATTCAACTTCGTAACGTGACATATACTTTGACTTGTATAGTAGCTCCTAATGCCAAGCGTTCTTTATTTGGCCACCATCCTGACTCAGCATATCATCAAATTAACCTAACTGCCAAACACACACACACACACACGCGGACATTAGGAGCTACTTTACAACAAGTCAAAGTGTAAATCACTTAAAATATTCTCTCAATTTTGAATGTGTAGCGTGAAACAATACCGGTAATAATCCTTACCTAAGCCATGAATGGTTTTCTTAACCACGTCTTTCTTTAGCTCTCTGAATTCCTCGTCCTCGTGATCGACATAAAGTACATCAGATTGTACGGATAGCTAGCTAGTTAGTTAGTTAATCGCATTACAAAAGACTAAGAGAAACGGGTAAGTGTACATAGATTCCGACGGGTAAGGGGACGACCGTGAAGCGAGACCGTTATCCTCTGTGGATAAAGTTTTTGATGGATTCACATCATGTTTGCGAGGGGGAAAAAAAAACAAAAAAAACCATTCGAGTCTGGCGTCTTTACTCTATCTCAGTCTTTTTTTTAAGGCACCAAAACAGTTTTTCAGGACAGGAAGTTCCCGAGGTGAATACTGAGTGCATCTCCGCATCAGTCCACAACAAAGAAGTATGACATCTGGAAGTGCAGAAACAGGGTGCAGTGGCCTGAATTTGCAAGAAAGACATCACACCGAGCACTCGTCTGCAAGCGAGCGCCTCAGTAATCCCTCGCTCCACAGCACAATAAACGTGGAGTAAATCAAACCAGCTCCTGCTGCCGGGAAGCGCTCGGCTGTGACCGTCCCGAAGCCCCAGCTCTCATTCCCATACCTAGTACCTTACGCAGCAGGAAAGTACGAAAGGCCATAGCGAATCAATCTACAACAGCGACAAGCTCCGAAATGAATGACAAACATCAAGGGACCGAAGAAAGCAAAGCGGAGACGTGAATAACGTGCAAAACAGACATCTCGGGGGGGGTTTTTCAGCTATATCGTCCCATCAGCTGGGCTAATTTTATATATGTAATGGAGGCTGCTGTGATACAGAAAGAGCGCGTTTTTTTAGCAATCGGATTAAGAAAACGAGCGCGGCCTCATTTCTTCCAGGAAAAAAGTAACATAATGGTGATAAATAAGAAGGCCTGACAGGGGGATCAATAAGAGTCGAATCAGTCGGTGGACAAAAAGCAGTTCCTTTCTTTTTTTTTCCTTTTTTTTTTTTCCTGCTCCTGTGCTTCTGATACATCTTCGGTGTCTTGGCTGACGTTTAGGCTTTGAAACAGTTTATATACTCACAGACGTTATTAAGAGGCTCTGCGCTGTGCTCGTCCTGCTATGTCGCTATAGTGATACGAAAAAACAACAATAACATGCTCATGCCTTAACGCCGGGGCATTCAAATGAGCTGCGGTTATTTACTCATCCCCTTTACAATATCATTTCCATTTCGGTTTTGTTTTTTATGGCCATGTGCAATAAATGTCCTCTCATTCAAAACACCCAGGACAATAATAATAATAATAATAATAACAATGAACAATGAATCAGCTGTACTACTGTATGCTCGTCAACACGACTTATAACACAGCGCTGTGGAATTCTCGATTCCGATTGGTCAGGAGGCGTCGATTAATCTTCTTCGGCAGGAGCTCCGAGAGTAGTTTCAGCTGTAAGGCAAATCACGGGTTTTACACCGATGAGCTTGTTCTAATATGTTCTGGTTTCTATAGTGACAGCTCGTTCACAGGAAACTGTATAGCGGATGCTGCGCAGCAATAAATGGGTTAAAGAATGCGTTATCTTTTTACAAATAAACCATCGCTGTGGTGCAGGTGAACTCTTTTTTTTTTTTTTTTTTTATGAAAGAGTTGTTTATTTAGCGTAGATTTCACCATGGCAGAAATGAAGGCAAAAATCAAGGAAACCCGAGCTTGGAATTTTTCGAAATCACAACAGATTTGGGCCGAGACGGCGTCGTCACAGCGCGCCGTGCGACGTCGTCGCAACGCGCGTTCGGCCAGCGCGCTCTTCGATTCACGTGCGAACGCGAGTACGGCTAAAAGGTCGCGGATCATCTCCACGAGTGTTCTACAGGTCACGGAGTACGCTTACTGCTTCGCGAGTCTCAACATAAACAGAGTCGGGTCCGTCCGCGTCGCTCACACCGACGCAACACACACCGCACGCAACACCGAGGACACGTGATCGACCTCGATCCTGATGTCGGAGCAGCGGAGGACGAGCCGACGGCACGGCGAGCGGCGCACTGACGCAAAGCAGAGCGTTCATGCATGGGCCGTGAGAACACCGAGCGAAATAACTCGCAAGCTGTTTGGTTTATTCTCCGCTAATAAGGAGGGACGTACGATCCAGCATGGCCTTGCAGCCTGAGAGAGGGGGGGGCAGAGAGAGAGGGGGGGGGGGGGCAGAGAGAGAGGGGGGGGGGCAGAGAGAGAGAGGGGGGGGGGCAGAGAGAGAGGGGGGGGGGCAGAGAGAGAGGGGGGGGGCAGAGAGAGGGGGGGGGCAGAGAGAGAGAGGGGGGGGGCAGAGAGAGAGGGGGGGGGCAGAGAGAGAGGGGGGGGCAGAGAGAGAGGGGGGGGGCAGAGAGAGGGGGGGGGCAGAGAGAGAGAGGGGGGGGGCAGAGAGAGAGAGGGGGGGGGCAGAGAGAGAGGGGGGGGGCAGAGAGAGAGAGGGGGGCAGAGAGAGAGAGGGGGGGGCAGAGAGAGAGGGTGATAGGGGCAGACAGAGATAGACAGACAAAATGAGAAGTGAGAGGAGGGGAAACTTGTACAGAAGAGAGAGAAGGACATGGAAAGGAAAAGGAAAAGAAGACAGAAAGTGAAGGATTTAGAAATGCAGAGAGTGGGTGGGAGAGAGACAGGGAAGGAGAACGAAGAGAGGGAAAGAAAGAAAGAAAGAAAGAAAGACGCAGAGAGTGGGAGGCTGCAAGTAAAAAGGTAAAAAAGACTGAACAGGGCACACAGAGGGTTGGAGAGATGTATAAAGAAAGAGACAGGGAAAAGGAGAGGGAGAGAGAGAGAGAGAGAGACACTGGGAAAGAAGAAGAGATGGAGAAGGAGAGACAGAGTGGCAGACAGACAGTGAGATTAAGAGAGGATGAGAAAACGAGAGCGAGACCAAGAGAGAGAGAAAAAACAGAGTGTGAGAAAGAGAAAGGGACAGACAGGGAGAGATACAGAAATACAGAAAAGGGGGAAAGTTCGAGTGAAAAAGAGAGTAAGACAGGTGAAAAGAGGAGAGGAGAAGAAGCGCGAGAGAGGCTGGGAGGGTGAGAAAGAGAGGGACAGAGGGGATGCAGGGAGAGTTAAACTGTGAGGGCGTGGATAAGGAAGAGAAAGAGCTAAAGAACTAAAAAGAAAGATGAAAAGAAACAGATGATGATGAAGAGAGAGCGGGAGAGGAAGATGGAAGGAGTGGCGGGCAAAAATCTGCAGAGAAGTGTGGGGGAATAGAAAGGGAACTGGAGGCAGAGGAGAGGGAGACGGAGCGAGAGAGAGAGAGAGACTGGGATAGAGCTTGAGATGAAGGGAGGGTAGAGAAAAAGAGAAGGCGAGACATAGAGGCAGACGAGAGAGAAAGGGGGCAAAAAAATTTGGAATGAAGGAGTGAAAAGAAGCGACGGAGCGAGAGATTGTAAACAAAGCGAGAACGACAGAGAGAAGGAGAGAGAGCTGTAGAGAAAGCCATGGAGAAAGAGAGAGATCCAAAGATTGGAGACAGAGAGAGTGTGTGTGTGAGAGAGAGAGAGAGAGAGAGAGAGAGAGAGAGAGAGAGAGAGAAAATGAACAGGGAGAGAGAGAGAGATAGAGAGAAAGAGAGAGAGAGAAAATGAACAGGCAGAGAGAGAGAGAGAGAGAGAGAGAGAGAGAGAATGAACAGGCAGAGAGAGAGAGAGAGAGAGAGAAAATGAACAGGCAGAGAGAGAGAGAGAGAGAGAGAGAGAGAATGAACAGGCAGAGAGAGAGAGAGAGAGAGAGAGAGAGAGAGAGAGAGAGAATGAACAGGCAAAGAGAGAGAGAGAGAGAGAGAGAGAGAGAGAGAGAGAGAGAGAGAGAGAGAGAATGAACAGGCAGAGAGAGAGAGAGAGAGAGAGAGAGAGAGAATGAACAGGCAAAGAGAGAGAGAGAGAGAGAGAGAGAGAGAGAGAGAGAGAAAATGAACAGGCAGAGAGAGAGAGAGAGAGAGAGAGAGAGAGAGAGAGAGAGAGAGAGAAAATGAACAGGCAGAGAGAGAGAGAGAGAGAGAGAGAGAGAGAGAGAGAGAGAGAGAGAGAGAAAATGAACAGGCAGAGAGAGAGAGAGAGAGAGAGAGAGAGAGAGAGAAAATGAACAGGCAGAGAGAGAGAGAGAGAGAGAGAGAGAGAGAGAGAGAGAAAATGAACAGGCAGAGAGAGAGAGAGAGAGAGAGAGAGAGAGAGAGAGAGAGAGAGAAAATGAACAGGCAGAGAGAGAGAGAGAGAGAGAGAGAGAGAGAGAGAGAGAGAGAGAAAATGAACAGGCAGAGAGAGAGAGAGAGAGAGAGAGAGAGAGAGAGAGAGAGATTTCCTGTTCTCTTTGTGGTTCTTATTCTCACGGCTTTCCAGAAGAAAACTATGACGAGGATATTATTCTGTATACAGTCCTGCTAATAAAGTTTTATAAATGAAACTGAATTAATAGATGGATAGAGAAAGAGCGATAGAAACACAGAGAGAGAGAGAGAGAGAGAGAGAGAGAGAGAGAGAGAGAGAGAGAGAGAGAGAGAGAGAGAGAGACAGACGGATGAGGGAGGTGAATAAGTTGTGCTCTCTGCCTACCTTTATTTAAGTCAGGAATGTCAGGAGCAGCTCTTAAACACTCGGACAGCGTGGTGAAAAGGGGGGAGACGACACGCCTTATTAAATCATACCGTGGGGGGAAATGGCCTCTCGCTCCATTCTTGGCTCTCGCGCTCAGCCTCTCACACATGTACAATGTCAGAGAAGAAGTTGTAAACCTCGGTAGGTTCTCCATCGTTCCGGCGACCTGCCAGGAACTCCTGCTCTCTAATGTACACTGTGCAGTCTCACCGCTCAGCTGCCCAGCTGCTCAGATCCGATCCGATCCGATCTGCTCTCTGAAGACACGGAGCGCTTACATTCAGATGCTTTACATGTTTAAAAGAGCAGAAAAATACCTGCATCTGCAGTTTTACCGAGGACCGCCCGAGACGTCGGCCGACGAGAGCGACACAGAGAGGTCGACTGGGATTCCCGACGTGACCCACGTGCTTTAAAAACCAATAAAAGCACGTCTCAGGTCAATTTCAAGGCACAGCGGAGAAAAACGATTCCTTGCTTATATTAAAAAGTCAGAAGGAATGAAGTGTTGAATATTTTTCAAAAGAAGTCCGAATAAAAAAAGACCATAAAAAAAAAAGAAGAAGACAAAATACCTGCAACATGCAACGTGACGATTGAAGGCAGGACGCAAGTGCGTGTCATTTATTAGGGCGAATCCGATCATCGTGATCGGTTTCAAAGCCCAGGCACGCAATAACCGACTTGATAAATCCAAACCGGGCGAACGGGCGATGGTTAAAAGCAGAAAATACCAGCGATACAGAAATAAGAAACCGCAGCTTGGACTTTGCAACAGATAACCCGAAACGGTGGGGTTTGAATAGATACGCGAATCAAGGAGTTAACACGGAACAGGTGTACACACTCAGGTAACACACCAGTCGCAGGACAGACCGGACACAGGACTCGAAGAGAAACAAAGGCAAGCGGAGTGGAAAAGCAGAAGACGACGTGACTCGCACTGACATGGGGAATGCGTAGCAACACCAGCTGATCCGAGTGGGCGTGGTTTAATATTCTAATTAGTATGCTTGACTGACATGCCACTGACTCGTGTCCCCAAACTCAGGCAGAAGCAATGATTACTTTGATTATCGATTAATCGAATCATTCATCACAGGAGCGGCATATCTCGGACACAGGCAGGAGTGTGTTAGCAAAGGTGTGGGGGAGGGGAGGGGGGCTGGGTGATGCTAATTAAGCAGCTCAAACAGCGGCTATGTCGCATATTAGCCCCTGTGCGCACACACACACACACACACACACACGACTATAAGCACCTGAGTTATCGAAGCGTAACACTAAGAGGACACTAACAGCTCCTCTGAGAATCCCTCGCGCACATCACAGGAGGTCCAAGCCACAACGACAGGCCTTTAAAGTTCCATTTTCAGGAAGCGAGGCTGACGGAATCAGAATGTGCACGGCCCGAGGGTAGAGCTGCAGCATGGACCGAGTCTTTCTTAGAAACCTTGTGGTCTGTGACCGCTTAATTAACCGTAACCCGAGCGACTGTTTAATCCTCAAGGCGATTGCTCTTAAACGGCACTTTATGAATGGCAGGCCAAAGTGCAGATATGAAGAGCTTCTGTTTTCTCTTCTTCTTGTTGTCTCGTCACGGTATCGCGACACGGACGCATCGACTATTACGAATACGAATACCTTTATGGTCATTGTACAGTACAAGTACAGCAAGATTCATCACGCCATCAAGTTGTGTCTTCCATCCATCCATCCTCTATATGACGTATGCTACAGGGTCACGGGGGAACCTGGAGCCTATCCCAGGGAGTATCGAGGCGGGGTACACCGTGGACGGGGCGCCGATACATTTTAGGGCACAATCCCATACACACGCACACACTCATTCATACACTACGGACACGCCAGTAAGACTACCATG